>NW_027107551.1:645635-659292 GCF_000696795.3 Halyomorpha halys | reverse complement strand
GTCAAATTTGGTAGGTAACCATAAAATCAATCACAGGTTGGTCAACATTTTCTTACATGTACAGCGGTTCAGAAAAAAGAATTGGAGAACAATGAGATGTGTTGAGGGAGAAGGCGAGTCCAAGACGAGTCTATGACCTTTTTGGAAGGAGCAAGATGGTCAGGAAGAGTAGAGGTTCAATCCCTTCGCAGACAGACTCAGTGACCATGTAAATTTTGACAACAAATTCAGCTTGGACAAGTTCTTTTCAAATTAACTCTAGGCTCCATAATTGTAATAAGATCTCTGGGCAGCTTCTAATTTTGAATATGTTTCATTTTGCGATTTTGAATTAAGTTTGGGACAAGTTCAGGAAACAAATTAAATCCAGTAAATTCTTGTCATTTTGTAAGTTTACAATGAACCAATGATGTTCCTGGGAGAGGATAAGTAATTCTCATCACACATAAAAGATATGATGGGTAATATTAATTTTAAAAGTATTCAGCAAAATTGTTTAAATCTATCTCCACCAAACAAAATTATTTGAAAATTGGACAAAATCTTCATCTTTAAATGCAATGAAGGTACTAAAAGTTAGAGAAGATAGTATAAAAGAGATGCCAGATAGTATCCTAAACCAGAATGGCCAAACCAAGATTACCCATCGTTTCCAATAAATGATTAAATTTGTCATTATTGATTTTTTAATAATTTTTAATTCAGCCAAGAGACATTCCAGAAATCAGTGCAAGGCTACTTACCATAAATGGCCAATTGCAAACACATTGTGAGTTTGGGACAGAAGCTCAAGACACTTAGTTCGAACTACCCTTAACTCGGTTCTGTGGTTACAAAAAGTAGGCAATCTAATTTGTTAACTAAATAATTTGTTTATTATTCAACCTAAGGTAAAAATATTTAAAAAATTCATTTTTGTCGACTTTCGCTTTTTCTATTGTTAATTGTGGATTCCTTTGTATAATTTAGATTTTGTGTATTTAAAAAAAAAAATTGAAAAATGGTCAATTTTTAGAACATAGATTATAGCACTGAAACATTGCCAGATAATCCAGAGTATAAAAAAAAAAATAAAAAAAATATTCAATATTAATTTGACTCATACATTTGGTAAAAATTAGAATGCAATACAAAACTTAAAATATAAGGGAAATGTATATACATGTATAATACATGATGAAGATAAATTTATAAAACCCTGTTTTGTTTTTGTTTTTTTAATTCTATAAATACATGATTTGATATAATGCATGTTCAGAAACAATCTCTAAGTTATTAATATTAGTCACAAAACCAGTTATTTTGTTCTGTTCAACAGAACTTAATGCTTCCTTAGAACCTTATTTATTCCCTTTTTTACAGCTAATTAATTTGGAGAGCTGATCAAGCCAGGTTCCACTGTAACTATTAGTGGATACATTTGTATGTTATACTAATGAACCAAAAAATGATTTGGTTTGTTTGTTTGTGATATGGCGTGCCTTAATTAATTAATATAATTTCCTTTAAAAAAAAATATCTGTACGGAAAGTTATCCTGAAGTTTATGGAAAAATTCACCCTTTTGAAAAGAACAATTCTAGCAATCAAGTAAAATATAAATGTAAAAGTTTATTGTTAGATACAATCGGCTCCCCTACACTAAAGGAATAATCATTTTAAATCCATACTACATATATTCTACATATATTACTTACTTTGGTACAACAACCAGTAATGTCGTCAGATATTCAGAGTCTAAAATAAAATGTTCTTTTTTAACCAGGTCTGCTAAGTTACGTGTCAACAAACTTGCACTGAAAAGAAATATTAATCCATATATAATTTATAATAGCATTTATAATTTATAATTTATGAATGCAAGTATACACAAACATGCTTGAGTACTTGTAACTAGCTTTGGAGAAAACACACTAGGACTTCCCAAAAATGTGTTTTGGAGAATACCAACATTAGAAAAAGTTCAAGTTCTACTTCACGTTGTTTCCTCAAAGAGAATCGATCTATCTACAAGTACTTAAGCATCTTTAAGCGATTGTAGCCACCTTAGAAGGACAACACCTAATCATAAAATATAATAATATTCTAGAACAATAATGAAAATAGTTTGTTATTCTGCTTTTTTAAAAAAATAATTTCATTAAAACATTAAAATTCAGAAATTAGCTTTTATAGTGGAACGAAAAGTAAATTAAAACCAAGTATTATAAAACTGGTAATAGTGGATAAATTTATTCCTTAATACTTAATAATATAATTTGATAAAACTCAATAATGGGTATAAATATGCCATTCTGGATTTGTTTTAATGATCACATCATCCAAATATTTTGTAAAATTTCTGATAATTTACTTAAGTTTGTTATTTTATGTGGGTTAAGGAATCACAATTTCATCTTGGTTGCTCATATTTTCCACATCAAAAATATTGTCCATTAGACATTCAAACACGATCTGTGACAGAGTAACCAGAAATGGCTGAGAAAACACAGTCAAAGAAAACTGACCATACCAAAAACAAAAGAAAATTTATGATATTATACTTTCCTGTGCTTGATTATAGGTAAAAAAAAAAATTCTTACCTAATGACATAAACCACAACTCAGTTTTCCAAATCATCACTAACCAAATTTAACCCACTCCATGGACATTTCGTGGAAGATTTAAAAGTGCTAAGAAATTCTATTTTTAGATTGGGAAAATTTTCTCTCAACGTAAAAGGATAGGGAAAACATTTAAGATACCTAGTGATACCTCATTAATGGTTCAGAGGGGGAAAAATGAATAAAAGTTTAAAAAACATAAATCTAGGATTTGGAAGGAAAAAAAATTATTAGATAAGATATCTATACATAAGTGATAGGATTTTTATTATCTAAAGATAAGTGAGCAATGGGGCTTTGCTCAATAAGTTGGTTCGTGAGTAAGCAAAGAAATGTTGCATTAGAAAAAAAATCTTTTCAAATCAATCCTAGATCCAAAATTTGCTAAATTTCTACAAAACATAATTTACTTGGAAAATGCAGGCTTCCCATTTACAAAGAGATGACAACAATAATAATAATAACAGGCTAAGTAAACTCAAAGCTTTGATGTTGATACCACTATAGTAAGAAAATAAAATGAACTTTAATCTCTACTTCTAGTTAATTTTTCAAATAAGAAATATAAATATCAAACCATGCAGGTTTATGATTCTTCATGATTCTCCTCCCAATAACGAACAAGTTTGACACCCACGTGTCAAATATATTTCTAGACAAGTTAATAGTCATTAAAAAACAAATTTTGAAGATAGGAGATACATCATGAAATGCAAATTAAAAGGGTAATTGGTAAATTTTAAAATGTTATTAAAATCCTTATTATTCTCCCAGATAGCAGATCAAAACAACTTTGACTGAAAAAACAACACTGACACTCATTCTGATCATACGGGCATTTATATAATCGTGTTCTGATATCAATTAAAAGTTGACATCAGGATGAATCACCAGGTAATATTTCCTCATCAATAAATAAAAAGAAGAAGAATCTAATGCCTACGATATAGATTATTCTTCTTAATTAAACTATATTTCACGAAATGGGGAGAAGGGAGGTTCAAACTTATTTAACTATTCAAGAAGCTGGTTCTAAATTGAAGTTTATCATCCAAATATAAATTTTAAAAAAATTATGCAATTCAATTTAGTTAAAAATCCTGCTATTTATAATACCATTTGTTAAAAGAATTTCTAAGTGCAACTAATATTAAATAAAACATAAAGTTTCAATGATAGATATCTGATTATAACACGAAAATTGTATGATGAATGATAATTGGTGTTTTTTAGGCACACAATAATATTAAATAAAGATTCAACTCAACTTTCTTTGAAGTAAAAGATATAACATGAAATATTCAGCATAACATTAAGACATAAATCAATAATGCAAGACAATATTTCATTGAAAGGTTATTACTAGAACCAATTAACCATCGGTAGGAAGAACAAAAATGTGTTTGTTCGATAATGTGATAATAACGATTGTTTCTGAAGCCGACATAAAGAAAACAATTATTAAATTTATTTTCATTTTTAATAAATCTGAAACTTAAATTATTTGTACTTATTGATGTCTAATACATGTTTGTAAAATAAATTGGCATTCAGCATTGATTATATAATCAGACAAATACTGCAGTACCAGTTTGTATCAAACAGAGTTAAGATTAAAGAAAGACAATATGAAAAAGGTAACTCACTGCTAGCAATGCCGCAAGGTTTTATGTACCTAGTAAAAAACTAAAGGCGAAAAAAATTAAATTAATGAAAAATATATATAACAAACCTCTGTTTCTTTTCCATGTTTTGAAGACTGCTTTTAAGATTATTGTAAGCAGTAGATTTTGTCTTTAAGTCAGCATCAATTTGATTAACTTGTTTGCTTATAATATCAGCAATATTGCGAAGAGATTGCTTAATAGGATATTTAGCCATATCCCACTGGAACTTTGTAATGTAGGTAGATAAATCAGCTGAAATTAAAGCCCCCATCATTGGTACACCAATTATTTTGACAAATAAATTAATATAAATACTTTTTAAAAATATTGATATTCTCACTGTTATTAGCCATTAAGTTTTCTTGAAGTTTATCCTTCTGATCCTCCAAAACTTCTCCAAGATACTGAGCCACTTTGTGAGTGACTTGATCAACAAAATTGTCAAGTTTGCCTAAATCATCTGAAAGTCCAACAAGCTGGTCCAAAGTTCCGACCTGAAAAATTTATTCCACATTCATATTACAAAGAGATAAGGCCTGATTCCACACATAACCTTTAGAAAACAACTGAATAACTGATATAAAATTTAGATTAAATAAAGACAAGAAAGAAACAACATAGAAAACCAAAGAAAAATTAATCTATTCATAGAACATTCTGTCACATAAAATTAAAAATACTTAAATCAACATAACTACAATTAACTTCAACACAAATAAAAAAGGCAGATAGAAATTTCTTCCACTTCAATCGATTATAAAAATTACTTCAGAAATCTTATGATATGATCTTATGATGGTAAAGTTATTCTTGAATGAACCTAGTTAAGTAGGTAAACTATACTATATGTTTAATGAATCTAATATCACAATATTATTTAAGTTTCAAGGCATAACCTAGAAATATAATTGAGTCATAACCTGAACACACCGAATGGTACTTAAATTTAAAATCCTGAGAAAATGATAAGAACAAAGTAGGCATACACTGAAAATGACAGACCCCAACAGTAAATGATAAAGGACTTTGGTAAAATTAAGTAACCTTATCTTACCTTCAAATCTGGAATATGGAATTTGAAATTTTCAGACAAATTGTGCTGTTTACTAGTAAGATTGTTCATGGTTTCCCATGTCTGTTGGCATGTTTTATCGCCAGGTGCAGATATAAGCCAATATTCACTCATTGTGTTTCCCCTAGAGGAATTATATGGGGTTAGCAGAAATAGGAGACACTTAGATTATAAAGATTTCCAAACTAATACACTATTCACAAAGTAATAACTGATAAAAAATTAAAACTCATGAACTAAGAAACAGATGATGGCTAAAAAACAACTTAATACTTGCCTTGCACTAACAAAATCTCGTACTAAAACTTAAAAAACTGTTTAAAAGATAACCTACAACACTACAGAAGAAATTAGTTAATATTTCATAATGATATTCTAAAGAAAGTAATCGTGAGGGAAACAAAAATCATATGATTTCAAAAGTGGGCGTGCCTCACATCTACCACTGTTGATCCTTGAATTAAGTACGATAATCGATTTAAACAACGAGAACACTATTCAGAAACGAGAAAATAAAAGGCAACTTCCATAAGAAGTCATATCCGTCGATTACTGTATGAATATTTGTTTACCTATTTAGTTTCATGATCTGCTATTGGGGTGAGTTAACCATAACGAAAATAATGTTAAGCTCCCTTTTAAATCATGATCTCATGATATGTTATAGGAGTGAGTTAAGCCATAACGAAACTATTATTAAGCTCTCTTTTAAATCCTTATCAATGAATCTTTCTTGTTTTCTGTGTTTAAGCGAATTTCGCAATGCTAAATCTGGAAAAGAAAATGAAAAATAAAGAACCTAAGTATATTTTTTCATCAAAATTAAAGTACCTTACCTGTTCTATGTGCAATGTCAATTGCAGTTGTTGCTAGAGTTAATTGTTTTATAAACATGTGATAGGAGATCAAATAAGACCCAAGAAACAAAATAGTCCCCATACAAATGAGTATGGAAATGCGAGTTATAGGCAATCATAGATTGCGCAATATAATAAAGAGTGGCTGAAAGATATTGCAATTTATTAGATTTTTGAAAAGCATGTCTTGGTGTTATACCAACGGAAATATTGCTAAAACAGTATATCCTTGATAAATTAACATGACTTCTAAAATTACATTAAACAGATCACGTCTAAATTATACAACTGAAATGTTAAAACCGGTTGCCCAAATTAGAAACCCCTATTCAAAGAGAGCACCTCCCAACTTTATATATATTAAAAAAATTATTAATTGCTAGTAAAATTATTAATTGCAATTATCATATCCTTTGACAAACATTCAACCCGCTAAAACATATTTTGAATCAGATTTATTTAGTAACTAAAAAAGAATTGGATAAAGTAAATTATTTAAAGGTCTCTTAACTAGAAATCATATAAAATGAACGTTGTTAAATTACTTATAATAGAAACTAATTAATCATTTTATTCCATCTATACTATCTTTATGAAGTCCACTTAAGAAGTATCCAATAATTTTCTTAACTCAATGTTGAATAATCTATTTACACTGTTTACCTTTGAAAGTATAGTTTCCTTCTTAAAACAAATTTAAAGAATTCTGTATTTTAATAATATAATCCATAAAATAATAACGATTAGCTTCTTATAGATATTTTAGCGACTAATACTTACATTATGACTAAGCTTGTATGGCACGTATCCTAGACAAAAGACTTCTGCAGTGTTTTCTGAACGCTGACCAATCTTTAGAGATAATCCGGGAAGTACCAACATAACAGCTCAAAAATATTTGACTAAATTTTCAGTTATAAAGATGCAGTATTGAACAATGTAATATATATATATATATATATATAATTGATTAATTCATATTAACAGCTGGTGAGTAATTTTTATTTTTTTAAATGGACATAATCTAATAGTTTAATATGTCTGAATGGAGGTGCTATATCAGAAATTTCCGAAAATTTATTTTTACGTACTAATGAAGGTATCATGAGCTTGTCTTCGTCTTGTAGCATTAGTGAGTCTAGATGTTAAGTGGTCCTGGATGAAATGATATTGCGAGGCCTCCTGAATAAGGTGGAGGATACCCCAGGATTTGTGAATTATGGAATTAAAGAAACTGGGAATTTCATGCATAAATAAAACAATATTAAAAGAAATTCTCAAAGATGCCAACAGCCAAAAGAAAAATGCCCCAGTTTCATTCTTGAATGTGACTGTAGCTCATGATAAAATTGGTCATGGTAATATTTTAAAGTACCTTGAAACCATGGGGATTTCACCTTGTTAAACGCGAGGGTGGTGGACACAAATAAAATGCTCTTACTGTTTTATTAGTTACGGTTAGATAACATAAAACGTTCTTACTGTAGTGAAAACGAACAATTCAAGTACACACAAACAACGTTTAGCAACCTTCCACTTGCTGTTACATATCGGCTTGTGATACAATCCATATATTCACAGTTTGCCACAGAGCAACACGTATAAAATAAAAATGGATTTTTACATCACACTTTAACACACCCTCTTAAATAATCAATTTTTTATCAAATTTAGTTTTACATAATTTTTCTTATAAAAAAAACAGGATTAGCAGAATTTTTATTTTACAATAGTTTATATAAATTAACAGAATAATTATTAAATTAAAATATTAGTTTTGTGCACAGAAAAAACAATAAAAAAACTTCTAAATTACAATTTTTTATTTTAATGTTTCACAATCACTTCACTGAGTCCCCGGTACAAACATCTTCAACTAGTCTTCTGTCCTTTTGTAGATGTACTTTTGTACTTCTCATCTTTCCACTGCACCCAGCCTCTTCATAATCAGAATTTTTGAAGTTATTTTGAACATTTGGATCAACACAAGGTTTAACTGTATTTTTTGAAACACCGAATCACTTTTTCTTTCTTGATTTCTTCTTCTTAGAACTAGTATATTTCTTACTTTTTCCTGAATTATCTGCTTCGCAATCAACATTTTTTTTTCATTAATGTCCCAATTATATCCCTCTGTTTTTAATGTAGGGTGTTCTTCATACATTTCTGGGTCACCATTTAAAGCTTTTAATTTCTTTAACCTTTTTCCGATCTCACTAGGTTTCTCTTTCTGCTTCTCCTTGATGTCTTGATGATTTCCTTGCACAATTTCTGCATTTTCCTTTTCTCTAGAACCATCTGTGCATCTTAATTATTCTTCAAGTCTTTTAGGATACCTCTTTATCAGTAGTTTCTCTTCTGTTTCAAATCTCAAATTGTTTCGGTCTCCGGCATCAGCTTTTTCTTCCAGTTCTCTTTCATCTTTAGGTAAAATTTCATTATCCTCTTCTATAGCCTTTTCATTTTTTACTTTTATTTCTTTTTTGGTTTCTGATACTCTAGTAGCATAAGCCTTCATATTTGAATCAACTTTCAAGTTCACAACATACAATCCCTCTGGAGATCTTTTTCCAACTATCACACTATCACTCTTTACGATTTTTACTTTGTCTTTAGAAAAAGTCACGTATCCACCGTTCTGTGTTATTTTATCCACAGACAACAATTTTCTACTGAGATCTGCTATGTACATCACATCTTTTAGTTGGCACTTGTCATTTTTTACACAACCAACAATTTTGGCAGTCATAGATGCACAGTTTTTAGCCAGATCTACTTCAGCATCAATAGGTTGTGCCTGCGACAATACACTTACATTGTTGGTCATATGTATCGTAGAACCTGAATCTAAGATCCATTCAGTCGATTTTTTACTACATTTTTCAGCAAGGAAAGAAACTGCTGATCTTTTGTTTTTTTCGGAAGAAACAGTCCTTCTCTAGGTGGCAAAAGTTTAAACTTTTGCTGAGAAACATCTCTCTCACATATGTCACATATTTTAGAATACATTTGACTTGCAATAGTACAAGTCAAAATATGAGTTAATGCTCTCTGATTCACTTTTGTTACTATTAACTTTTGGGCTTTAGCATCATTTAGTACATACACCTTATAGCCTTTACTTTCCTGCTCTCTGGGAGGCTCAAAATCTTTAGAAATAATCTCAAACAACCTGTAGGCTTTTAAGAAGATGTTTACCTTGAATTTCCACATTTGGAAGTTCTCAGGTCCTGTCAGGGGCTCGATTTAATTTATTTCATTGAAGGCGTTGAGATCCATTTTATATTACTGGTTGCACTTATAACGAACTTTAACTGTTTTTACTTTACGAAATATTTGAACTCAAACAAACACTACCGCACTATCTTTACTGTCTCACTACAAATTTCGCGAACTGCCTGGGCTCATAATCTGTTAAACGCGAGGGAAGTGGACACAAAGAAAATGTTTTTAATGTTTTATTAGTTACGGTTAGATAACCTAAAACGTTCTTACTTTAATGAGAACCGACAACACAAGTACACACACACAACACTTAGCAACCTTCCACTTGCTGTTACATACCGGCTTGTGATACAATCGATATATTCACAGTTTGCCACAGAGCAACATGTATACAATAAAAAATTAATTTTTACATCACACTTTAACATACCTGACCTAAGAAAAGTCATAGAATTTTAACAGTTGATTATGGAGGGGGTATAGTCTCGTACAAAAGATACCCCTAACTATATACAATGTTATTATTAAAAGAAAAAATAAAATAGATAAGAATAACGCTTCTTAATAAAAGAGGAAAGTAAAATTAATTACAAAAAATAATAATATTGGTACACATAAATAAAACAAACAATTGATCTCTAATAGTAAAGAAACACAAATTAATTTGAAAAAGGGACGAGAGAAGAAAAGAGAAAAAAAATGAGTAATAGTAATAAGTAAAATAGAGGTAGTGTGACTAATTTTAATTTTACTTTTATATTTATTAAAATTTATAACAGAATGTCTGGGCTTCAGTCTACGGGTTGAGGTTGGGTTTCCTAGGTTGTAGGTCACTGCTCCTTTAACTGTCGGCAATTGGGAGTGAAACTTCATGAACCGTTTTTTGATGTAATCCTCTATTGACTCCATATGTAATTCGCGATGAAATTGGCTATTTCACTTCATAGCCGTACATCAGCAGTGACCTGAGCATTGTTTTAAATATAAGAACAGTTATTTTTGGTTTTAGTTTGGAATTTCTGTTTAGGATAGGATATAGCATTGCTAACCTTGCATAGGTTTGAGTTAGTTTGATGTTGATATGGTGAATCCAGGTAAGTGGCGATCTAGGTGAATTCCCAGGTATCTTACTGTTTCACTGGCAGGATTCCATTTCACATTTTTACCTTTGGGGATTAGATCCGGTGGTTCTGTTAGGCGTCGAAGAGTAAAAACTTTTGAATTACATTTTTCAATGTTCAAGCTAATCATCCATTTAGTGAAATATTGTTCTAGATCATTAAGGTGACTTTGCAAAGTGTTTCTAGCTATTATTATATCATCATGTTGAGAGAACATAGCTATGGAGGTGTGTGTGGACTGGACGATGTCGTGAAGGTAGAAGTTGAACAAAATGGGAGAAAGGACTGAACCTTGTGCCTAGAGTACCGGCATGGATTTGTCTAAGGGTTGAATTTTCGTTATTACTACTGACTAAAAATGTTCTACCATTGAGGAATGAGCTCAGAATATTGTATAGGTATTTTGGAGTGCCTGCTTTCTATAGTTTATATAGGAGACCTCGATGCCAGACTTTATCGAATGCTTGTTGGAAATATAAGAACGCTACCAGGGCGTGTCTCTTTTTTTCGAATCCGCTAATTATAAATTCCGATAGTCTTGTGGTTGGTGAGAAGTGGAATGACTGTATTGAAAACCAGGAATAATTTAGATGCTCTGAAAAAAAGAATTAAGATGTTTTTTTATAACTGATTCCAGTAATTTTCCAAAAATGGGTAATAAACTGATAGGTCTATAGCTGCTGATTTGTTTAGCGTTCTTACCAGGCTTGTGAATTACTGTGAGTTCGCTTTCTTCCATGTTTCCGGAAAGTATCCAGTACGAAGGCAACTGTTAAAAATTGACATGATAAAAACGACAGCTTTCCTGGGTAACATTTTGATTGCTATGACTGGGATCAAATCATGGCCAGGACTTTTCTTTACCTTGAGCTTTTTAACCAGGTCCTGGATTTCTTTTGGGGACATGAATTTAGGTGGGAGCTCAACTGTTGCGAGGGGGAGATTTAGATATTTGTCAATTTTATCAGTGACTAAATTCGGACTTATTTCTGTGTTGAAGAATGTTTTCTCAAAGAAATTACCGAACACTTCAGCTTTTTTGCCGTCACTGGTGATGAATTCATCATTGTCTACTAGACTTGGAATTTTTTCACGTTTATCCAATAGACGTTGCGTAGCCTTCCATAATGAATGATCCTTTGGGTCTAAATTTTTCACGTATCCCTGATATTTAGAATAAGCCCATTCATCCAGATACTTTTTAGTTTCATGTTTGAGGTGGTTCCATTTATTTTTTTGAACAGGGCTTCTAGTGCGCATCCACTGTATCCTTGCAATAATTGTTTTCTTTAATTTTTAGCAGTATTGATTTTGGGCAGCTGCCAGAAAATGTTAAAGAAGAAGTTGAGACCATCAAATACTATAGGTGCCATTAAAATGGTGTCATTAAAATTCGATGATGAGGTGGTTGTCAAGATAAACCGGAAAATTAAAAGCTTTTCTATTCTAATCTCCTCAAGCCTTTTTTTTTTTCTATTTATGGCCCTTTTTTTTTCATTTCGGTCATAGTTGGCATATAGGAAGAGAGAGAGTTATCTAGAGGTAATCTACCTATTCTAACGATGGTGACGGTTAAGTTTTTATTACATGATACAACCACGAAGTGCACTCCTTGGCCGATGCCGCAGCAGTCACGAGGTAGTTAAAGTTGACGCTCCAACTTCCTCAGTTTACAAACGACTAAATCACTTCAATCCTGAAAAAAATAGGTTAATATGGTTAACAGACATGTTTCTTCTACTCTAATATATCCACTATAGTATTGACGAAATTTTGCTTAACACTATTGGATGCTACAGATATCAAATGTTGCGAAGGCGTAAAGGACATGATAGGTTTCCGGCCAATACTTACTCCAATACATATATGTGCCGCGACAATGAAGAGGTTTCGGTCTTTTGAGGTGTCAGTGAGAGTCTCTTCTTCAGCATGATCTATTTTATGGAAGTTTGCCCTGGTGAGTGATGCCTTACTTCTGATAATTTTTTATTTAAGAGAAGAAGTTCGGGTATATGTTGAACAGTTAGGCACTCACGCAAATAGTATAGAAGCATCATTAACTTTTTAGGCATATAGGAAGTTCCTAAGAGAAAAGTCGTTTGAAGACTGCTACAGATGTAAGGGGCATGGGATAGGAGTACCTCACTTGAAATCTATCCTATGGGCTAATAAATTCATGTAAGAAAGGAAGTTCATATGGACAAAAAGGAGCCTATAAGGATGCTCAGAATAGACAAACGCCCTAAAATTAAATGTCGCTTACGCTTTTTTGGTTTGAGTTTCAGGATCTGGAGGTTAGGTAAACAAAGATATTGTACCTCTCTGTCCCAAATGTGGCCAGAGCCAGTTCTCTGAGAGTCACAGCGCTCACATATTGAAGAAATATCCAAACAACTTGCTACTTGTCACCAGCCGACACAATAATACAAAGAAACTGCTAGAGAGGAAAAATTATACATGTTTTCCAGAGATGTATCGCTTGGATATGGAGTACTGATGATACCTTTACGTTTTTGTCCATTGAAAAAACCTTCAGGATCAGGGTGTAAAAGTATAAGTGGAGAAAGAAGACATAAATAAATAAATATGCATATGCGGATTTAACAGCACTACAGCAGAAGATATTTAGCCGCGGAAGATATCGACTTACAAATAAACCAAAATATATAATTGTAACTAAATATTTACTTAGAGGAAAAAATAACCATTAGCAATCACACCTTCTTAAAAGTATACCTTGGATCAAATACCTTTGAAGCACAGTGAACTCCATTAAGGGACAACTAAATAAAATCGACAAGAAGATCCTCAGTGCAAATAGTCTTATTTTCAGTAGCCCATACTTTAAGATCAAAGAAAATCAAGAGAAAGCTGTAACTAAGGATATGCAATACTATCATAAAATGGTTGTGAAACATTGACAAAAATATTGAAAAATTTGAACGTAAACTTCTCACAGCAATAGGAGGCCGAAAGTGGTACAATGAGTTGGATTTATTTATTGATAGATATTACAATCTGCCACACAGTTGTGGGCAATAGGTAATAGTGATGAATGATCTCATACATACTAAAATAAAAAACCTTAAAACCTCTAGAATAAATATAATTT
>NW_027107551.1:632021-639326 GCF_000696795.3 Halyomorpha halys | reverse complement strand
AATAATACAAAGAAACTGCTAGAGAGGAAAAATTATACATGTTTTCCAGAGATGTATCGCTTGGATATGGAGTACTGATGATACCTTTACGTTTTGGCCATCGAAAAAAACGTTCAGGATCAGAGTGTCAAAGTGTAAGTGGAGAAAGAAGACATAAATAAATATGCATATGCGGTTGATTTAACAGTCCTAGGTACTAAAGCAGAAGATATTTAGCCGTGGAAGATATCGGCTTACAAATAAACCAAAATATAAAATTGTAACTAAATATTTACTAAGAGGAAAAGATAACCATTCTTGATTATGGGTGGCTCTCACTAAAATAGGCGGGGGAGTGACGAACCTACCCTATGAAAACCACGTCAAGAAATGCGCAATGTATTTCCATAGTAAATCATGTGGGGCCTTGGACCTCTACGGTCAGTCGTGCCTATAAAAAAAAGTTGTTTATTGAGGTCATTTGGGTTTTAACTTTTTTTTTAAGGGTTGACAGTATTCTCCCAATTATTCCTTGTAGATTCTCTTATATTGTTCCCAAAAGCATAATGGTGATAATTCTCTATACAGAATAAGAGTTCAAACAGATTCTTGATATGATTTTATTGCACAAACTGTACAAGTAAATTCACAATGCTCATCTCAAATAGGATTTTTGCAATTTTTTTCATTCTTCTTTTATTCTTACATGGACATATATGCAAAAATCTTCCCCTCAGTATTTTGTTTTAGCCTAAATATCATTGCGCCAACCATTTTAGTTATACTTACTTTGAGAGTGATATGAATTAACTGGCTTTTTCTTTGTATTTAAAATTTCTGGTGGTATTTCTCTTTTCTTCCCTGAGTTTTACACGAAGATAAAACAAACCAACCAACCTTTTATTATGCCTGAGATTGTCTACTATTGTTGTTCTCATTTCTCATAGTCGGTTGGTCAATTCAGACATGGCCTAACTTTTGCTTAATGTCTATATAAGGTCTTTGTGATATCCAAGAGGTCAGTTGGTGTTTTTATGCCATTCCTGAAGGGTTTTTGTTCTGTACTCTCCAAATCATTCTGAACCAGAGGCGTATACATCTTAGGAACTGCTCCTTAAGAAAAGTGATGTACTCATCATTTATTAATTTCTTTTCCCTTTCCAGTGCCTTACTGAATTTATCATTATCATTTATCAACGCTTACTTTCTTGTAACAGGGAAATTCACTTGTCAGCCATACTACTAGGATCCATAATTATCTATTTTATAAACTTCATTTAAAGAGGCAAACTCTTTTTCTCTCCAATATACTCCATCGACTGATTTTTTTCTCTATGGTGATGGTGTTTTATAGGGAGTGAGCCATGCTGGTCATTTACACTGCACAGACGCTGGTATTTCAGATTCTCAACTGTTCAATTTACCACAGAGTGACACAACTTCTCTCATTGTCTGCTGACACCTAGGATTCCACTCAAAATTATATTAGGAAGACAGAGCCGGGCAGATTAGACCATTGTGTAGCAAGTTATAAGAAAAGGTATTTGCTTATCAGAAATGAATAGTGAGACTGATCTGCAACTATGGTGTATCAGTAGTGTCAGCCAGGACCTAGCATGGGGTTTTACTGAACATAATAATAATAACAACTTTCTGATAATTGTGTATGTTAGTGGAACTCTTATTTGGTATCTTAGGCTATATGTTTCCAGTTCAGGCTGAAACTCAGGAAATTCAGAGATAAATTAGGATGATTAAGTAAAATTATTTTTTCATAATGTGTGTAAAATCTCTGTTATCATTTATTTTAATATAGTACCATGTGCTTCAATAATTGCTTTCTGACTTTTATAGTAATAAGTGATTTATTAATGCTTTGTTTTTGTACTTCAGTGAAATGTTTTTCGGTTTCAATTAATTTTTCTTTTTTTTTTTTATAGTGTTTTACTGAACTTGAAAAAGATGGATTTTTTGATCAGCTTATATCTTTCCAAATTCTTATGGATTTATTATTTAAGCATGGCATGTATGAGCAGACCCTAGAAGTTTTTGAAGTTGTGAAAAACAAACAACTTCATGGATCAAAATATCCAAAGAATGCGGTTGTTCTGGCATTTGGTGCATGTTATAAGTTGGTATGTATTTACGTATTTGCCAATTCTATTTCCTACAAAAATGTAGCCCTACCTAAATAACTGTCCTGTAATATGTACTTTTAACTTTTCCTCCTTATTACTAGAAAATTAATGGATAATTCTAACGTTTGTAATCGGCTTATTATAAGTGTAACATAGGATGGGGTCATTCTGTATTTATTATGTTTTTACAAGATGTTTGATGTTAAAATTAAGTTTTTTTTCTAGAATACTCCAGACTCTCTTAACTATGCCAAGAAATTATGGACTGAACTTAATCAAGCAGGTCATTACCCGATGAGAAGGGCAGGTACCTTTGCAGCTGCTCTGGCTATTCAGCAAGGCTCACCAGATATAGCATTAGAAATTCTTACCTCATTGAAACAACAAGGTTATGTTACAATAAGAAATTTAAAGGTAGTTTCTCTCTCTCTCTCTCTCCATTCTATATATTTATACTGGATATTGTTTATAACAACCTCCAAGGGGCTAAGCATATTCATTCACTACAGCCAATCATTTTTATAACCAATCGCTACACAAATCCTGTAAATATGAATTTTTTAAAATCAATTGCTACCAAAAACTTGGATGATTATTTAGAACTTAATTTTTTGTAAAACTAATGACCATATGTTGCAGCGCTAAAGATCCTCACCATGGCAGGATCATTCACTGTATCAAATTTATCTGGTTCTTGTAGTTCCTTAATTTGTTTTCTGAGCATGCCAAAATTTTTAAAATAATTGTAGAATGTTGAAGCAGGAACGTCGTCACAAGCCTGGTGGAGCATAATAATAACTTCCAAAATACTGATCTTAGTTTCCCAATTTTATGTCCACTCCTTGTCTTGAAGAAACCTCAAAACAAGCTATTTTATAAAATTGGTTTTAATATTCTGTATTCCTTAATCCATAAGCTGAATAATGGGCAATATATAACCTTAATAATAAAAATATAACCTTTATGGATTTATAATCTATCAAATTTATAATATGAGATGGGCAATTATCGATTATCAGGTGTGAGTATAAAAAGGAAAACTATCTCATCAGCATTAAAGGTATCGTTACTTTTGCCTTCTCAAATCTTGGATAGCCAGTCATCAGACCTTGTTGATGACTGTCTATCCAAGATTTCTGAAGCTTAACTGCCAGCTTAGTTTTTAAAACCAGTGACACGCTTAGAACATAAACTTTGTATCCAACCTCTTGATATTTCTTTTTCTGAAGGTTGCCCATTACTACAATGAAAAGGTTTCAAGAAATCGTTCACTTTAGTTGGTAGAATGGGACCAGAGATGGTAATATTGTGCCTTATTTGTATTTTGAACTATTTCAGCAATAGCTCATCGATTTCTTGGAGGTTAAAAGACGGTCTTTCTTAACTTTTAATTAATCCCCCTTTTTTTATTAGTCCTCAAATCAAGGCCCTGTGTGTTTCTGGATTGAAGATACGGTAGAGTGATTATATGACTTGAATGAAATCTAGCCAAGCTAATATTATTCTTACTATTTTCAGGAAGGTATGAAATGTGAAACTTCTCCTTCACTGTCTATGTTTTTTATTATACATCATGCATCTCTTGAAAGAATGAATAATACTTAACTGTAAACAATTCAATAGATGAATGTGAATCTGTTCTCTTTCAAAACATGGGTTTAAATTAACAGAAGACGTAATTATTCTAAAAATAAGGGTTGCTTTCTAGGCTTTATACTGATTCCTAGAAACCGATCTTTTATAGTTCAATTGGCCATCAAAATGAGTTACTTTAGCTGATTAGTCTTGATAACCGTGGTTCCTATATCAATTACTAAATATATTGATAAGACTCAAAATCAAGGGTCTGAAAATAATTGACACTATAACCAACATGTTGCTATATCTGAGGTCATTATAAATAATATGTGTATCTAAATGCATATTTACATTTTTTATTTTGTGTTTAAGATATCTGCTCTTGCTGATCTTGGAAGACCTGATGATGCACTTCCTCTCTTACGGTCTGCTTTAGAAACAGACAGAGCCGCAGATAAGAACACATTTTGTGAAGAAGTTGTAAGTTCAGAAATTTTTAATATTTAACTAATTACTTCACTTTCAATTTGGTTTTTTTAGATAACCACTTAATATATGTTAATTATAATATTTTATATACTTCCTCTTCTATTCTGGCATGTGGTATATTACTCTCATTGCTTACTGTTTTGTAGATGAAGAATTAGTTTTCTTTTTTAAAAGGATCAAGACCTTGAATGATATTCAATGTAGATATATATTGTGATTTTTAATTCTGTAAATATTTCTTGTGTGGGATGTGCTTGTTACTGTTATATTTTCCTTGTTAAATTGTGTGTACAATTCTATAATATCCACCCTATTATTTTCTTGTTTTTTTTCTATCTCTAGACTCTAGTTATGCCCAATATACTTAATTTCCTTTAATCAAGCTCTTCTGCAAAGAAAATGGTGATTCCTAACTGACATCATGTTAGGTGTCTTTTTTTTCATAAATTTCTGCTTATTAATTAGATTACCTTTACTCAAGCTCTTTTGTGAAGCGAACAGCCTGATTCATATTTCATGAAGTAGGAATTGGCTGATTTATTTATTTTTAGTAGTCCTTTTTTATTCCCTCCCTTACTATCCCTCCCTTATCTTTAACAATGTACCGACTCACTTCTATCCTACAATAAAAAACCTTGGAGTCACCTTCAACCGACACCTCTCCTGAAATAATCATATTTCCCAGATAACACAAATCCATAACTCTTAACTCATCATTCTTAAACAATTTCTAAGATTCCATGATTCCATTCCTCAGAACTCCTGTCAGCTCCTAGTATCCTCTCTTGTTTTACCCCACTTCGATTACGGTTCCTTGGTCTACAGAGGGCTATCTGCTGGTCTAGAGTTGAGACTGAAGAGACTCATGAATTGCTTTGTATAGGTTTGTCTTTTGGTTTCCCAGATGCTCTTATGTCCCCCGTTGGTATACCAAATTGAAGTGGCTCTATCCAAGCTCCCGAAGGCAATGCCTCCTTGTTGTTTTCTCATACCAAGTTCTTAAAATCAAAAAACCTACCTATATCCAATATCTTCTCACTCTTCGTTCATCTATCCATTCATTGAACACCAGATCCCATATATGCCCTCCTATAGAACCGCCTCCTTCGTCATATGTGCAACTTTCTTCTGGAATTCTCTTCCCTTCTCCATTCGCCAGTCCTCATCCATTCTTTCCTTTAAACAACACCTATTCCTTCATTTACTTTATAACCAAGGGATGTGACGACTGTGCGGGTTGTGGCACAGGTCCCAGTACGCTCGTTTCGGAACATTGTGGGTTCGATTCCCACCTGGAGCAGTTAACATTCATTTTTCAGCGGTCTCGAAGAATTAATCTTGACACTCCCACCTTGGTTATTACATGGCGGCAACTCAGGTAGCCATCAGGGGTTGGCAAAAAGGACCACTAGGCCCACTTGCCGGATTTGTTCCCCCTACCAAATGCCAGTACTACATAACTAAATCTCCACATCATTGTGAACAATATAAATAGGCATGTATTGATTACCATTATGAATAGTTAAACTAAGATTTTAATATAATTTCATTTTGCTGACTGAAAACTTTTAAATGTTTGTCAGAAAAATAATCATAATGAGTGAATCATGTATTTATTCTTAGGGGACGTATGTCCCAGAATAAAATTATTTTTTCATTTTATTTTAGTTCAAAAAATAAAAGTCCTTTCTGTAAAGTAGTAAAAAAAATTTTCTTTAGAAAAAATGTGTCCTTAGAAACTCTTTTATGTATTTTCTTAAAAAACAAAAAATATTTTACCTGGCTTGTTCAGAAATATATAGTAGGCTTTATATGTGTATATGGTTGAAACAATTTTGACCGATGACGTTGGGAAGTGAGCCTTATAAAATATTTATTTGTTTTTAAGAAATTTTGTTTTAAGTATTCTAAAAATAAATCCAACTTGAATTTCCTTCAAGAAAATTTTTTTGACCTACTTTACTGGAAGTACATTTTGATTTTTGTATACATTTAATACAATTGGCAATATTTTTTTTATTTTCCTACATCAGAAAGCTATTAATAGCAGTCGGTAATAATGTACAAATCAATTTGTTTTCTGATATAGAATAACAAAAAAAGTATTGTTAATTGTATAAAATCTCCAAAATTGCTTCCTTTAAAGTTGGCCAAAATATTCTCATTAAGAAAAATCAAGTCAGATTCATTTTAAGTGTCCTTAAAAACCCTCAAACACAAATATTTTTTTCTGATACCTAGCAAGGTAAAATGTTTATTGCTTTTTAAGAAAATTCATATTTTAATGATACAAACTCTCTGACTCTGTTTTTCTTTAAAAAAAACTTTTTAGGCCTAATTTACTGAAAGAGACTTGATTTTTCTAATTTTGTATACATTTAATACTGTCATGTATTTATCAAAATACTGTAATATTTTTTGTTATTCTACATCAGATAAAAAATCGATTAGTATATTATTACCCTACTATGCCATACTTCATTACATATATTTATTCTTTAGTCGGTGATTTTATTAAAGGAAATAAGACTGAATCATTAATATATGCAGTAGATACTCCCTTAAGATCCTGGTATAGGACAAATCTACTCAATGTCTCACAATATAAAAAAAGAAATAATCTGAGACTCAAAGTCATTTTTAAGACAGTGTTTCTCCCAGTTCCCTCTTATACATTTAGGATAACAGTATACTACCCTTACGCTTAAAACTGCTTCCCTAAGCTGCTGAATCCCTAACTATTATTTTGGATGGAAAAAAAATTGTCTACTTAGAAATGATGACTGTACGTAAATTGATATGATGCTGCTAAAATCAAAATAATATTTTGTGTTATATTCTCAGCTTTTAAACAAATGAACCTTTGAAAGAATCTAAGTCTGCTGAATCATTTGCTGCCAGAATTACTATTTGTTAAGGTGTATATGTATATCAATCCTTAGAAACATAATTTAGATTTTTATCAATTAATTAATTAAACATCCAAAATAGTCTCAACATTATATATTTATTTATTTGTCCTACGTTTCGGCCCTTCCAGCCATCCTCAGGGACATCTTCAACATAAATTTCCTCTCACATTAATTGTTTTCTCCTTGCAGGCTATTTTGCCCAGGTCAAT
>NW_027107551.1:613151-631031 GCF_000696795.3 Halyomorpha halys | reverse complement strand
GGACAAATAAATAAATATATAGTGTTGAGACTATTTTGGATGTTTAATTAATTAATTGATAAAAATTACCTGGTCTCGAAAAATTTTGAAATAATATAATTATAATTTAGATTATTTGGTCTGGGCTGCTGTCAATATTTTTAAGTAGTGTTTGAGTTTCAAGAGACTGAATGACTCCATTCCAAATCTTAATCCTGGGAAAAATCTCTTAGATGTAAGAGATTTGAAAATCTCTCTAGGTTGTAAATAGTTCCACTAACTATTGCACCACAAAGATGGTATTGGATATTAATTTAATTTGATATAATTTAAACTGTATACTTAATTAATTGAGAAAATCTTCTTCTAGAAAAAGGTAAGTTAATTAAAAGTTGTGCTATAATGGATGGAAAATCAATTATATATTAGTCCTTTATGAACAACACTTTTGACTTTATATGAATCTACATCTGTATCTTAAATAATAATATTACATCTATAACTCAGAATATTCAATAGAAAACTTCACAATCCATTAAATTTTTATTCAAAGTAACTTCTAATTCAGAGGAAATATATCTTATATCTTTACATATATTTATACCTTTTCCATAATGTTTTTTGTTTTTATGTTCATAGTTAAATAAGCTGAGTGCTGCCATAGAGAAATTTAACAGGAAAGAGGTATCACAAGAGTTCGAAAGGATCAATTCACAAATAAAATCATTGGGACATATATCATCTTCGGTAATACTTTTTTTTTTTAATGACCTAAGTTTTTCATGTGTAAGCTCCATTGATTTCATTTTCATGATGGTCTCATTGTATTTCAACTAATCCACTGAATATAGATTGTTTTTCCGTTTGGGAGTTTCTTTCCTAAGCGACTTTTACAGTTTGAATCCTAAATACTCCTCCAGGGGTAATGAGATCACTCAAGAAAACTCCATTGACTCATTGCTGAAGTCCCTAGGAAAGAAACTGAACAATAAGAATGGGTGAGGATAAAGTAGAGTGATATGATGTACTCCCTTAATAAAGGTGTGAGATATCAAGAGCTCTATTGGCCAAGGTTACTAGTTTCCTTTTCACATTTTTTTTTTTTTTTTTTTTTCAAAGGTTGTGAATATAGTCTACCAATGACTGAGACAGATTTATGATTGAATTTTATCAAAACACCTTAGAGATTTAATCTAATGGGTTCAGTTGGAAATTTTGGAAATATATCGGGGATTTTTTATGGTTTGGAATTCACAGGTAAAAATCGAGAAAGTTTTCTTCAGTATTAAAATTTAACATATTGCTTCAATTTTAAGAAGCTGTGGTATAGCAAATATGGCCCAATTGGCGGAATGGAAACTTGGCTCCTCCCCTACTCTGGTTAGAACAGGTTGGTTACCTATAAATTACCCCAACGTATGCCTGAAATTTACAGGATGGGGGTAATAAAAAACAAAAAGGATTAAATGTGAGTGGATCATATAAAAACGGGTGGAACAATAAAAACCTAATTAAAAAAAAAAATATATATATATATTAAAAGTTATGTTTTAAATCAATTTATTAGTTCTATTAAATGAACCCAATTTATTAATAATCAAAATCTGAAAAAATTTCTAAATATATTATATAAACTACTAATTACTATTACATTTTTTCAACAATATTATGTAAAATTTCATAGTTGCCTTATATTCAGATAAACACAGTATTTTCTTTGTGAAAATTTGAAGATAATGTCAATGTTTTATTTATTTATAAATTTGAAGTTATTCATCGCAATAATGTATGCTCCAAAATACCTTCTTCAGCACATAATAAACCACTTACCAGTATTCACTCCTGATACATCATTTCTTAAGAGACTTTTCACAAAAAAAATGCAGTATGCTTACGTGTATTTTAATTAAAGAAATAGACAGTTGCAGGATTCATATCAGGTTTAAAACTGAGGCATAAAACAATGTTTTAACTATGTTTCAGAACATGGGAAAATTATTGTTTGTATCCATGATGTATCAGATCAAATACCAGTACCTACACTTAATTATTAAAATCATACAATAGAATATAGCCTACTCCCTTTTGGTATTAATTGATTGTTATTTTTTTTTCAGCCCATCGGGGAACTTCTTTGCTCAGAAATAAGTTTAGTTCCCAATATTTCTGAGGTCAGTCGAACTAAGTCAACTAGAAAGTTTAATCAACGACCAACAAATTACCAACTTCGCCCTGGTTTGCAAGATATGAACTGACAAAAACTAGAGTATTCAAATTAAATTACCAAAAGGAAACAAATGTTTTCATTAGAACAGGTACTTTAGATTTTTTAGGCAATTAGTTTTGATTTAAAGCATATCTTATGTTTGCAAAAGACCATTATAAATGATCTACTCAAACTATATTGATTTTTATTTTTGAAATCATTTTTAATTTTAGTGCATTTTCTAAATTATTTTTATGATTTGTATACTTTGTCAATGAATATACTTAAAATTTATTTAATAACTTGTGTTATAAAATAACACAGATTCTTAAGCAAATCATTACTGATAAAATTTTGTTTGAATATTTAAAACATGATGAAAGGTTATGTAAATTATTACATTAAATCAACTTTTGTAATTAATTAAAAACTTTTTGTTATTTAGTACTCCCATTAATCCTTCTTTTTTTATTTCTGGCTGTAGTAGAAATAATAATAGCTTATGGAACAACTTTGAGATTTACTAACATACTACTATAACTCATTATTTACTAACATATACATCTACAAAATAAAAAGCATTATTGAAAATATGTGACACAAATTTGAATCACATACTGAAATCTCCAAAGAACAGTTCATTCAATTAGAGGATATTAATAAAATATTCTGTATCCAGAAGTTCAGATACACAATGGAATATCTCATTGCTCCAATTTTGGTGGATATTTATTTAGAAGATTTATTAGATTCAGTTATTTCCAAAATCCTATTTCCTATCTTGTTAATGTTTTATTTTGTTGAATACATAATCACTACCGAACTAACTAAGAATAATGAAAAAGTAATATTTTTAGATGAATTCAAAAACTATTCCCCGATTAAATTTTATCTTCCATCCTTTTCGAAAGTACAATACATTAGACGAGTCAATGTCCAAAGATATAAATTTAATACTGTAAGAAATTTAGTAGACAGTTTAGGTCATGACAGTTAACATCCCTACACGCCTAAAAACAGCAGAAAATAAAAGAGTGAACCTCCTGTCAATAAGTAGATACTCACACTGACTTGCTTGCCAACTACTGAAACACTACCAAAACCTCAAGATACCAACATTAAAAAATAGTACACAATTCCCTCTATACCAAAAATTTCCAAAAGAATATCAAAAACTCTAACCAATAACAGAAATAAATATGATTATGCCATAATCCACAAAAGCACAACTACTTTATCTAGACTTTACAGTAGAACTGAAGACAAAGATAAATTAAAGCTACAATTCAAAATAGTACATGAGATTCCCTGTGAAGAGAACTGAGGAAAGTCTTGTTTTGAAACACCTGAGCCATATCTCAAAGAGTGCATCAACATAAATACAGCTGTATCTCTATAACAAAAACCTAACAAATCAGATTAAACTGGTCTCACTACTCATTTCAGGCAAACAGGACATAATTCAAATTTGACACACCCAAAATACTCCAAGAGAAAATCAATTTCAAACGAAATCTAAAAGAAATGATCACCTTAAAAAAATATATGAATCAGGTTATTAACTAAAAATCAGATGTACATAGTTTAAATTGTTATTATTATAATCTCATAAACAGATAAGACACAATTAGCAGCTCTAATAATAAATCCAAATCAGAAATAAATAGACTGACTACCTGCTGGAAAGAACAGTTAAGTATATGTATATATATATATTTATTTGTATTTTGTATTATCGTCCTATAAATGTTGGTATAAAATAGTATTTACAAATTTAGAGAAAGACTAGAGGACACAGGTGGTATAAAAGGTTAGAATAATATACTTGATTTAATTATATTAATATAGTAACAGATTTCATTGTAATTCAAATGAAGTATTTCATTCTATGCTTAATAATTTCAGTTCTTTCTGTTGATAGGTCATTTGATTCTTTATTTTACTTTATAAAATCATTTAGACATCATATTCCTAGTGCTATTCTTGAGATTTTCTTTCTTATTAATGAAAAATTCTTCCTGACCTGTAAAAAAAGACTTAAAGTTAAGTGATTCAAATAAATCATTTTTTACTGTATAATGCGGTACATAATAAAAAATTAGTAGGAAGGTTTTCAAAATAATATAATCAAAAGTCAGAACAAGTACCATTCAAAAAATACTATTAATTATGAAGAACTAACACTATTTTTGCAAGTAAATGAATACAAATCATCTATTATATTACTGCATCTAGTAATATTTAATCAACAGTATTGATATACTGAAGGTAATGGTGAACCACTAGAATGTTTTCTTTGGTGTAATAAAGATGCATCTTACTTTGTAGGTAGAGTGTTATATCTTGATCAACAGAAAGATCCTTTGGAGTGTTTCCATTGTGGTCTGTAGTTGTCAGGGAAGCTCCAGCTGCTACAAGCATGCAACATATATTCTTGTCTTTAGATTCAACAGCTTTATGCAAAGCTGATTGTCCTCTACAAAAGGGGAAGAAGATATTAATTTCTTAGACATTTAAATCAGTATTCAATATCATAAACATTTGTTATAGTATCTGTGGAAGTTTTGACTATTATATTCAACTATCACAATCTATTTTCTTCTCTCTTCCTCTCACTTGATATGTATTCAGATATTGATTCATATTTATCTTTTGTTCTAATTTTATTCTTTTTGTTTTTCAGGAATTTTTACCCTTTTTGTTACTTCTTTATTCATAATGTCATCCAAACCACATTTCCAGCTCTTCTGCCCATTATTAAGTTCTTACTATTAATTTGTGGAAATTTGTTATCTTAATTGAAACAATTTTTGTATATACTCCAAACTAAATATAATTCATATATATATTTTAATCCTTATTTTTTCTTTTTCATCAGGGCTGTTTCCCATTTTTTTTTCATTAAAATAGTACTTTTTTTTATGTTTATCTATCTATCCAAATTCCAGTGCACTCCACAAGGATAACATGATGAATAAAGAAGTAACAAAAAGGGTATACATTCCTGAAAAAGAAAAAGAATAAAGAAGTAGTGTTTATTTTTGTTTTGATAGAAGAAAAGTAGGCGATAAAGTTATAATTTTATACAATGTGATGATTGTTATTATTATTGAAATTGAATCTACAGCTGGGCCCTGTTTCATAATGAAAGCTTACTAACTAACTATTAGCCCATAGTACAAGTGTAGAAACTAGTGTGGTAATGATACTAACACCTATTTTTTCATAATAGGGGTGACTATTAGTGATATTACAGGAATTAAAAAATATTAAAGTACAAGTCTGTGTTATTGAATTAAGATAAATTTACAAGACTAATAGTATTAGTTTGTACTTTATTATGAGACAGGGCCCTGGTTGACAATTCACAAGCAATCACTTATCGTGGAGAAATTTAAATCCAAGGAGATGGATCCTTGCTAAAATGTTTTAGTGGAAGGTATGACACATAAATGTTAACTCACTCAGCATCACCTAAAATAAATATGAGCCAATATTCTGTAATCAGGTTTTGCTTCCTATTATCATTATTATTCTTCTTTTTTATTAGGATTCCAAGTGAATTAAAAAAAAAAAGTTACTAGAATGTTTTCGAACTTTTTGACAAGTTTTGCTGAATATTAATTGTTTTATTCTGACACATATATTTTAATTTGAATTCTGTTTCATATAAAATGTTTTCAATTGAAAATATTTGATATTCGGGTTTTATTCATTTTTAACCTAAAAATGTATATAATAGCATAATGATGACATCAAATACTTTTTAAACATAATTAATTATTTCTAAATACAAAGCAATATCTATGAAATAAGTAAATGCTATTTACAAATGAACATAATTTAGATGTTAATAGTTTTTAATAAATAATGTTTTCATGTTCTGAAGACCTATTTAACTATTTTGAGAACAATGTAATTGCTTCTTTTGTATATGGAGTTTCTAAATTTTATTTAAAATTTCCTAGTTTCTTGGAAAAATAAATTAAAGTTATTATTAATTGTGAGATAGGTTCAACTAACAGATTAAAAATAATAATGATGTTTAATAATGTCACCCATTGCTCAGTGGTGTCCTAGTCCTTAATCTTACTTCTGCTGAACATCAATCCATAGTAATGCTTTGTGAATTTATGAATTTTTTTTTCTCATGATAATCTGTAGATATTTATATTTGTAAAAGTAAGCATTATTTATCATTTAACAATTTTCTCATATATTTGTCATTTTATTGATTAGTGTTGTATGTTTTTTTCGGGATATATAAGGTTTGCTTGTAATGATTTCTTTAGCAACCACATATGTTGTTATTGAGATCTCTCAAAAAGTAAATTATGTATGTATGGTTTTTAAGTAAACATGAAATAATTGACCATTTTGATCCGACTGCACTCTAAACAATTTTTTTATGGCTGGCAGAATAGGATCTGATTATGGATGAAAAAAATTGTTTTATGTCTTATGGATCAATGATAATGATTAAATCTTATTTTCTAATCAACTTTGATCAAAAATTAATCAGTAGGATCAAGAAATATAAACCCACTTTTGGTCTTCTACTAAATTTATTATTTGATGTGGAGCTGAGGTGATAAGATATTTGATGATGTCTCTCTGACCATGAAAGGCTGCCATATGAAGAGCAGTTTCACCATTTCCATTTTTAGAAAGAAGTGAATAACCCTCTGAATGAAGTTCTTTTAACTGTAATGAAAATTTAATTAGACACCAAGTGCATTTATGAATACTTATTGACATAAACATAAAGATTTGTATCATCAATTGATATTTTGTGAATTACAACACCTTATTTTTTTTTATACTAAATATTTTTTCAGTAGGAAATAATTTTAATATGGAATTTCAGAATCAAGCCAAAGGTATAATAAAGCTAGTAATTGATTTTGAAAACATATTAAAAATTTCCTGATTTTTTTCTTTATGGATTATTTAGTAGCCTTCTTAATTTAGCCTTTTATTTTTTATTAATGTTACATTGATAAAATATTCCTCATGATGTTTTGTACCCTCTGTTCATCTTCAGGTGTTGATTCTACAAATGGTTACTAACTGTTGTTTTTTATTGTATTTTGAATCTTCATTACATTGCCAATAAAGGAATGAGAATCTACTTGTCCGATCATACTACTTCCCAAAATGGCTAATGTTCTTAAGATACAAAAACTTGATTTTTTGGCTCTGTTAAGTAAAAAAAAAAGTGTGTCATTTCCTTTTAGAAAATGGTTTAGTTTTTTTTACTATACAAGGGATACAGTAAGTGCCATTAAAAATAAGTATTGAAATATTTAACATATACGCCCCCTAAAGTTCATTTTATTTATTTATATTGTGTTTATTTTACTTAATTATTATTTTAGTTTTATTTAATTTTGTTTAATATCATTTGATCTAGGCCGACAAATGTTCTTGAAATTGCCCAAAATTCTTTGGGGACCACGTATCAGAATAAAGATTGACTTATATACAGGGTGTTTTAGGGTTAAGTGGCCAAACTGAAAATATGGACTAAGGACCTCAAAAAAAGAAAAAAATCCTCTGAAGGTATGTCCGCAAACGCTTTGCTTAGGAAATATTTACACCTAAAGATTTTCATTGTTAGGAATTATTTTACATTATATGAAATGAATAAAACCTATTTATTTCTTCTAACTACTTTATTAATTAAATATAAACATTAAGATTCGTATTAAACGTTGTTCAAAGTGAAGGTATGTCCGCAAACGATTTGTTTAGGAGATGGATTTGATAGAACAGTAATGTGGCCTTATATCTCAAACTGTATAAAAACTATTGGCAACATAAGGATAAATACTATTTGGAATTAGCATTGGGAACTGCCAATAACATTTATCAGTTTGTAAGAGGCTTTCGCAGAATACTCATCATTATGCCTTCAATTTATACTAATGGTGAATATGCCGATATGGTGTTTGTGTACGGTTCTTGCAATGGTAATACTAATGCTGCCCGTCTTTAATATGCCAGGTGATTTCCGAATAGAAGATTACCAAACAATCTATCTTTAGCTCTACGTTTCAACGTCTTAGAGAAACTGGTACATTTGCTATAAACACCGGGTACAGAATTTATTACCACAAGATTTTCAGCAAAGAAGACATTTTTCAGATTGGTGCTTAAATCAAGTTGAGCATAATCCACAATTGCCTTTTTTTGTGTTATGATCTCCTCTTGTGAGATTGTGACATGTCGTACATCGACCAACCTACTCACTATAATTGTCTGTTTAAAAAGTCAGATAAGTAAGGCTACCACGGAGGGCGAAAGTGGAGGGTTTCACGCCGTTTTTCAATTATACAAGAAACAATAATTTAATAGGTCAGCATTTCTTGCCGCCTTTCGATGCGGGCACAATTCTAGAATTTCTTAATAATGGTTACTAAGATCTAGTTGAACATATTCTACTACAACTGAGATGGGACATGTGGCTTCAATTAGATGGCTGTCTTGCACGTTATGGAAGATGTCCATGACAATGGCTAAATCTTAATTATCCCAATCAATGGATTGGCCGTGGAGGACCAGTGACTTCGCCTGCACGCTCTCTAGACCTGACACCACTGGATTTTTTTGTTTGGGATGGCATTAAAAAAAAAAAAAATGTAAGGCCAGTCAATGATCTTAATTCTTTACGAAGAAGGATAATTGAATGTTGTGAATCGATAACACATATCTAGTGCCGTTCTGCCCGCCACTGCTGCTGTTGAAGAAGAATGCCGAGCCTGTCTAATACTCAAGGAAATCACTTTGAACAACATTTGACATGAATTTAATGTTTACGTTTAATTAATAAAGTAGTTGGAACAAATAAATAAGTTTTATTTATTTCATATAACCTAAATATACCTTTCCTTCATATACCTTTCCTTCCCACCTTCTGACCTATTAGTTGCCACGGAGAAGCTTCAAGAAGACTTGAATAGAATTATTCAGTGGGCACAAGAAAACAAGCTTAAGTTGAATGCAGAGAAAACTATGAAAATCGTAATAGGATCCAATCACTTCCTGAAAACCATTATTCATATTCCAACCTTATTCTTCAACAACACTCCAATACAATTACATCCATACGTTAAAAACCTTGGTGTTACTGTAGACCAAACTCTCTTCTGGAAAAACAACGTCTCCGATATTTCCCGGCGTACCTTCTCCACCCTAAAGCGTTTAAACTATCTTCGTCACCTACTTCCTTTTAAAACCCATAGGCTCCTGGTTACTTCCTTAATCTTCCCCCACTTTGATTATTGTTGTGTGGTTTACATGGGTGTCTCTGGGGATCTCGAAGCAAAATTAAAACGGCTAGTTCATTGATTTGTACGGTACATCTTTGGGATACCAAGGGACGCCTGTCACCCGATTTTATGAACAGGTGAAATGGCTTCACCCCTCCTTCCGTCGTAGATATTTTCTTGCTTCCTCTACCAAGTTTTGCAATCCCGCCGTCCATCGTACATCTCTGATATCCTTCAATTTAAATCCTCAGTACATTCCTGCAATACTTCAGACTTTTATGAATCGCATCGAACCGCTGCTTTTGGTAGATCTTTACTCATCCGTTCCTCTTCCCTATGGAATTCTAATCCCTCCTTTATTCGTAGTTCTAATACCCTTCAAATCTTCTAATCTCGTATCTTCGACTACCTTCAGTCCACCCAATTCTTATATACCCTATTCTAATATACCCCAGTATTTGCTTTTTTTATCATTTTTTTTTCTTTTAATTTATTATCAGAAGTCATCTTATGTTTGACGATATGACATGAGGTTTTATTTTATTTGTTCTATCACGATTTAATATATTCTGTTAAGTATTCTTGTTTATTTGTATTATATTGACGCCTGTATATTATTCTAAAGGGATCAATCCCAAATAATTAAAGATGATTATTATTAAATAATTCATAACAATGAAAATCTTTATGTGTGAATATCTCCTAAACAAAGCGTCTGCGGACATACCTTCAGAGGAATTTTTTTTCTTGTTTTGAGGTTCTTAATTCATATTTCCAGTTTGGCCACTTAACCCTGTACTATATATATTGTTTATAATCATAAATTTGACAATAAACTACCTTTTTCAGATCTCCTTTTTTCGCTGCATCTAGCACTCGGTTCGAAGATCTTCCAAAAAGACTCCTAAAATATAGGAAAAAATATAAAATGGAGAAATAGATGAGATTCAGTATGATTCAACTAAAAAATTATTTACTCTTTTACATATTGTTTTTACTAATTAATTTAATTCCGTTCAACGAAATCAAAGGTAAAAATACTAGCTTTAGTTAAAGGTTTTATTTTTGAAAATCTAAAACGCTAATGGATTTTAAGCGAAACGTTTTATTTTTTAGGTTGAATAATATGATAGAGAGATTGCCATTCGTTGGACTCTCTATTTAAGTTTTAAATGTAATGAATTAAGTTGAGTAATTAAGTTAGTTTTCGTTAATTTCGTCACTATTCTGAAAGCTTGTCTGCTAACCAATTCAAAAATTCTTAATAAAATTATAGCATTAATTTATGATTTTTTTTTTTTAGAAATTAATTGCTTAAGCCTTTCTTGTCGTCCAATCTTTAAATATTCACAAACAGGAATGATGACTTAATCATACTGGAAATTTACAATATGAGTAGGGGAGAAATACGAGAAAAACAGTATTAACTACAAACACATTGGTACCTACATCATTATTGAAGCTTTGCATTCGTAATAAAACTGAATACAAATAAATCTATTATTGGAAACTGGACAAGTGATTGATATTTGTAAATTCACCATATTTATAAATAGAGATTAAATTTAATAATCTCCTAAAGTTAACCAATGTAAACTGCATAGAATTAAAAAAAAGTGTAAAACATATATATAATTTAAGTTTCTAATACATTTGATTAATTGAGGATTCAAAATTGTGACGCTCGTAATTGTCTTTAAAGTTCACTGTTATATTACTTTTTTAAAATCTGTGAAGCGTGTTAGTTCTTTTTGTTAGTAGAATTAATTTTATGTAATGATGAGTGATTTAGTTTTATCCATTCATACTACCTGAGATATTATCTTTGAAGTTGATTGTACGTTGGTTGTGCATTAATGACATAATAATTTCTCGCTTTAGGTGAGATTAGGTGTTTTGTGTCGAGTTTAGGTTTTTTAATAATTTTTTTTTGTTTTCTTGTAAATTTACGTGAAACTTTATTTAATTATTTATTTATTAACCTTATTTTCGTTGCTAGTTTTTCTAGTATAATTTATATTTATTTATTCGATATCAATAAAAATTATTGAGGAAGATAACCACATTATACCCACAATTTTTTATAATAAAACTGTATGACAGTAAACATTTTTATAACAGTTTTTATTATATTATTTTTACTATATTTGTGACGTTTCGGCCCTAATTCATCGGCCGTTCTTAAAACCCAACCCCTAGTCACACTCCTAAAATATAGTTTCAAGTACATAACACAAGGAAGTACTTGTAAATTATCATAATATTTATTTTCTTCTCCTATTTTCAGCTATTTAGTTGGTAATTTTTTCGATGCTTCAGTCTTAACTTAACTCAGTCTGAACTAAGTAATCATAAAAGAGAAATGAAAAAAGTGAAAAATATTTTTGCTATATTTTAAAATTCAAGATAAAAATGACCAACTAAATATCTGAACGAAGAAGAAGAAAACAAAATTGTAATAATTTATAAGTACTTCCTTGTGTTGTATGCATGAGACTATATTATAGTAGTGAATTGGGGTGAAGAGAATTGTGTTTTGAGAATGGTCAATAGATTAGGACTGAAACGTTATAAATATGTTTAAAAATAATATAAAACTTATAAAAATGTTTATTGTTTTATAATTTGAATTATGAAGTGAAATCTGTGTAAAGAATAGAATCTGACGTTTTGAACTGTTTCTTGTTCATTACAAAAAACTGTTCAATTTTTTTATTCTAAAATACCTACAGAAACAGGTTAAAATTTTGTGTGAAAAAATCAATCAATAGAATAAATTCCATAGATTGAGAACTAAATTAGCCTGGAGTTTAAATATTATTTTTTGGATCCAGGTGATGGGCACAATCTAAACATTAATATTTATCTAATTATAAATTATATTAATTATATTTATCTAATTATCTAAATATAAATATTTACACCAGATTCATGGACAAAATCGTATGATTTTTTTTTCATGAAAACGTCACGTGCATATTTCCGAATATGCCGTTTGGAAAAAAAAAACGAGATGGAAAATTGGACTTATAAAAAAAACTTAAAATATTGATAGAAGCGCTAGAATTCATAAATATAAATCCATAAAACTGACTACTTTCGTGACTAAATTTTTTAATTTGTTTTATTTTAGTAGTCCATAAATAAAAATAGAGGTAAGTAAATATTAATTGAAGATTGCCTATACGATCTACAACCACGATTTGGACGGACACAAATTATAAATATTTTAAATTTAAATAGATTTTTTTTAAACTAATGAATAAAATATCTATTCGTTATTATATTAAATATATGACTTTTTATTTTATTCATTTGTTAATTAGGAATAACGAATAAAATGTTTACAATATAATTTAAAAAGAAATACATTGTATGAAGATAGTAGTGGTGATGAAGAAAGGTAAATAATAGATAAAAAACTTTATTACTAACCAACGTTTCGCCCAGGGCTTCATCGGGGCTAAATGAGAACAAGATACTAAGCCCTGCAAAGTCAGTCAAAACGTTGATTAGTAATAAAGTTTTTTATCTATTATTTACCTTTCTTCATCACCATTCGCACTATCTTCCTTTAATCTGGTCAACTATTACTCTTCCAAGAAAAAAATAAATACAAATAAATGTTGTTTATACTTTCATCATGAATAATTATGTTTTTCATACCTCCTTCTAGCTTTCAAGTTAGATAGGAATTATTTTCCAGTCCTCTTCTTTATCCTGGATATTTTGAGGATATATTAAATGAAATAATATTCATTAATAACAATCGAATAAAATAAAACATGTTGTATTTTTCTGAGAGAAATAAATCACATACTATTCGTTATACAAAATACAGTAGTACACTCGCACACCCACTTTAATATTAGTTTACTTTGAGGACATAGTCGTTATTTATTCATCAATAGACTTGTAATATATAAACAAATATGTTATCTATTAACAAAAATATATTGAAAAAATAAATTTTTGATTTTGAAAATGAATTGAAGTTTTTTTTTGGAAGACAAAGCAAGACCGAAGCATCTGAAAAAATATATTTATTTCCATGAGAAGAAAAAGGTTACCATCTTTATAATTACAACAAAAGATTATAAGTTAGTTCTATTCAGCTAAGAAATGAAGGAATAGTGCTTGTTTATTGTGATGTTAATTAGATCAAAATAATTAATTTTTTTTTTGTGTTATAGATAATAGTGTTTTGTTACTAAGTAGAGATAGTAAGAATTCGCTATGGAAATATAACATGCCACTAAATTGTATCAATTCATATTACGTCAAAATTTTAAAACGGCTGATAATGCACGTACTGCCTTGAATTCAGGTTATCATTCTGGTTGCTCCCTTATCATCATGGAAATAATTAACCTCTATTTTTTAAAGATATTCAGTAATAAAATAATGCACATAATAAAGCATAAGTGTTAGATGTTCCCTAAAACCTCTTAGCGAAAACCCTAAGTTACCTATCTTTATATATATATATATATAGAGAGAGAGAAATGGTTTATTCATCCTTTGCTGCCCAAATACATCAGGTTGCTGCATTACACAGCATACTAATCAATCCGTGATCGGACATATATAAATTACATATATTTACATGATATAATAAAAAAAGAAAGAAAACAGTTTTTTTCCCCCCACAGTTTCCTTTTACAATCAGTTCCAGTCTACATACTAAATACAAATATTCCAATTTATTCATTTTTTTCTTTCCCTTTCTTGTCCCTTCCATTGCAACTTTTCACAATTTTTATTTCATTTGATCGACAAATTCACCCTTCTAGATCCTCTCCAGTGACCCGCTAAACAAATTCACTATTAGACAGCAATGTGAGATCAGACCATTAATAATAGTCACAGCAGTGGATCAGTTTACAGAAAAACAAACAAATAAATACATTTTACCAAAACAAAACTAATACATATATTTAAAGGAAAATATAATAAAAAGTTGGTTAAAAGAAATACTTGAATGGATAAATAAAGTTTAAAAAAATAAGTAAATAAAAATAATAATAATAAAATAATTTAATGAATAATTAAATATAAAAGGGAATGGAATCTTTGTCCACAATAAACTTATCAAATGCCCGAATCAAAGGCCCGAAGTAGGGATAAAGTTTTGGGGTTAAAAATTTTATTTTACAATTTTTTTCGAAAATTCGTATTTAAGGGTTTCTTGCGGTGTTAAAAACGAATATCAATTTTGTTTCACTCCAAAAAAATATTGTATCATACTTTCAAAGGTCAGTCGTACTGATTATTTTCAATATAGTACTAATATACTTATACATTACTAACACACTTAAAAGATTCGTCTCTTTCCGAGAAATAAGACAAAATATTAATGATTCCCTTAAGGGTTGCTTGAGATTCTAAAAACAAATGTAATTCCATGTATTGGTTTATTTATCCAAATCATAATAATAAAGTGTGCGTTAATGTTTAATTTGAAATAAATACAATAATTTATTTCAAACTATCAATTTTATTCATTATACTATATACATCCTCAAATATATCAATAACGAAGCATTGTCGGGTCCGCTAGTGTTATGTAAAAATGAACATAAAATAATAGTATAAAAGCTGAAAATTTCAACAATTGTATTTAATAAAATATTTTTAATATCACTTACCCTTCCCTTTATTTTTAAACAAAAGTGAATTTAATATTATTTTATAATCTTATAAATTTAATTCCAATCATGTTATTTAAAAAAAAATAATCCTCTGTTTGCTTTTTAAAAAAATGTTGATATTTCCTCAATATACTTACAATCTTTGTTTTTATCCATGTAACAATAATTATTTTATTTTTATTTATGTATTTTTAATATTTTCATTATATTTCTATTACCAAGTGACCCATATTTAAGAAAACCACTCGGCTTCGCTGTTATGTAGTTATTGTCGGAGTGGAGAGTCATATAAGAACGCATCTTGTTTTTCAGGATATAACTCCAGGAATCTATAAATTTCAATGGAAGATATTTGGCGAACGTAGTAGTGTTTAGGATTTTGTTTTTGATTGGTTATTCTTATACTTAACATTTTATATGGTTATTCTTAAACATTATATTTATACATGGAAAATTAATTCTATGACGAACAATTTAATCTTAAAATCGTTGTTTTATGCAACGCCGTTCTTATAATTCACTCAGCAGTTTAAAACCCGGACACTCTGACTTTCCCTCCAGCATTTTTTTTTCTTTTTTTTTTAGTTCCCATGTATTGAATATATTCCGTAAAATTACAGTTTTAGTCTGGGATCAGAGCCTTAACACATGGCAAAGAAGTAACAGTGAACTGTTTGCAGAGACTAGTCCATCAATGTATGAATATGAAAGCAAGGAGGTTAAGATAGGCGGGGCCAGTGGTTCGAAGCAATCCATCATTACGCCTCTACACAACAATGAATGCCACTATAATTGCCAAGAGACCACTTAGGAGGCCGAAAACCAGATGTATAGACAGAATCAACAATGATGAGACAGAGCTGTATGCAGCAAACTGAAAAGCAATAGCCAAGACAGGCAGGCGTGGAGAAGGCTGGTTCAGGCGGCCGAAGGTCTACAAGTCTCTAGAGCCAACCGAAAAAATGGTTGATTTAGCTAACTTCAATTTGAATGCTGTTAGACATCGATTTAACGCAAAATTAACATTTTTTGATTTTATTTTGGCGAATATCTTAGGGGCGAATGCCAGATGTACAGATTTCTATTAGCACTCAAATTTAAGCTATGTATTAAAATGTAGTTTCTATTATCTTTATAGAAGTAACAGTATCTATGATAATTACCTAAATAAATTCACTCAGTGGTTTATTCCGTGTTATTTAAAACGAAATTTTGAGATGTTATGGTATATAAAATTATAAATATATAATATATAAAAATATTATGAATATATAAAATTTAAAACAAGATTTTTGAAAAACAGTATCTCGGGAATTATTGAACAAAAACTTAGTTAAGTTCTTATATACACTAATTGAACAAAGATTATAATACGTTTTTATCGTGTTTTTCACGCCATTGGAAGATTTTTAATTCTGAAGGAATTATTTTAAAGGACACAGTCCAAGCCTGTTTTGTACTAATCAAATGAAATAGAAAAAAATATTAATCATAATCAAAAATATTATTTGACTTTTTTTTTTTTTTTGGCTAAATGTATACCACGAGTGTTAATTATACACAAATAAAAAAAAAAACTGGGAAAAATATAAATTGTTTGTTGCAGTTAGATATGACTACTATTGTATATATATATTATTTTCCGATCCATTGTGACCATCTGCTACAATATTAATAAAGTTAATGGAATTATATAAATATTTATTAAACTAATATTAAATTGTATATGAAATGTTGTACTTTTTTTGAGACCAAGTATGAATTAATAGTATCTGAAATTTCAGATATCAAAATGAACAGTTTTAAACTAATTTGAATAGAAATGAGGAATATTCTGGAACTAGTGTGCAATGAGTCTTGATTATACATTTATTAAATATTAAAAACAAATTAATAGGTATAGACTAATTACCTATTATCAGGAAAAACAAGGCGGAAACCATTTGAAAAACTTATATTACTCATAACAATACTGGGTACAGAAGGTAATTCAGTTTTTTGGCACATTTCCTTAACCGTTGGTTTGGACCCTGTCTCTTCATTCTCATTGTTAATGCAATTGTTTTCTTGATCACACTTCACTTCTTTGACTACGTCACTGAAAAAAAATCAAACCATATTATTTGCGGTTCGGGAAAAAGGTTTTGGTCTGTTTCTAATAATTGCAATTGCTACGTTTCTGGCCTTTCGCCCCAAGAAAGGTGGTTAGGGGGTTCCAGAATTATTCCATTTATTATGTATTTATATTATATATTCCTATCGGTTCCTTATGGGAACCGAACTACTGTTCTTAGAAATCTATTTAAATTAAATGCTAGTACTATACAGCCCCCACCTCCTTCATGGTACAGGTCCATGAAGGGTATTTAAACCATCAACACAAGTTGAGATAATGTTGAATTTATTGTGGCTATTTAACGATCAGGTATAATCCATAAAAGAGAGCTTATGGGTAAAAGATAATTATTATTTAATATTGATTTATAAATGAAATTTAATGAGAATACTGGGCTTTACTTTTATTAAATTTGTTTTGGCATTCAAAATAACAGTGTAAGACTATCACTTATCTGATGTGGGGTGCGGGTTCCAGTTCCTCTTCTTCGACCTGGCTTTAGCTGGTCCAGGGTTTCTGATTTCTTCTGTTGGTAGGGCTTATTTATTCTGCTTTCTCTGATCTTCTACCCTACTACTGTCGCTAGCTAGGACCTCTACTGCTCTGCTACAACTCTAGAACTCCTTGAATCCTCAGATAGATCTGCTCCTACGCTTC
>NW_027107551.1:608039-612202 GCF_000696795.3 Halyomorpha halys | reverse complement strand
GCTAGGACCTCTACTGCTCTGCTACAACTCTAGAACTCCTTGAATCCTCAGATAGATCTGCTCCTACGCTTTACCTAGATTTGTTTCCCGCAATTTCATTGGCTGACGTATTTTCGTGGAAAGTACGTGTGTTTGAAGTGCCACTGTCAGGAGAGGCCTCGACTGTGAAAGCCGGCCATTAATAATATTAATTTACTAAATTTCTTTTCAGCCCGATATTTTCAATACATAGTACAATGGAGTATGGAAATTATAATAAAACTATCAAGGATATACCCTACTCGTGTCTGAAATCGGGAAAAATTAAATTAAATTTTTTTTTTTTTAATTTAGGACTTTACAAACAAAATATTACATATATATTGAGAAATGAGATCCATGAAGATTGGATCATCGAAACTTTTTTTTAATTCTCCTCATTTCACTCTGTAGTATCTTGAAGCTCAATTAGCTTAGATATTGAATTTTTTATTTCAGAAATAATTTAAATCCGTAAAAATTTCGTAACTTGATAATAAAATTTTTTCCGTTGGTTTAAAAAATAGTTATATAGGACAGATTTTACAACTTAAAACCTTCAGCATGCTAGAGTTTTGTTACTCCCTCTTTATACTATCGATGTAGTGGGGGTAGTCGGTCGAGTATTATCCCTCAAGAAAATAATCTTCTTGGTGGCAAACTAATTTTAGAGCATAATGATATTATGAATCTGTAAATCTTCACTTATCATAAACAGTTCCCCTGGCACATCAGCTGGTATTGCACCCCTCTTAACGGTTTATACAGGCGTATTCGGTCCTTATAATATAAATAATAATTATTTTACGTCAATAATATTAATATATGGATTAAGGTTTTGGGAAAACGAAACTTACTACTACATTATAATAACAAGAGTTTATTGTATTACATGGTATACTTAACAATTTTTTTTACAAAATTTTATGATTGTACAATTTAATAATAAATAATTCCTATAGTAAAGTATTCATAATAGCTATGGCATAGCTCGAACTATTTATTATTCAGAGAAAATATTTTTAGCAACACCCTTCTCACCTTCTTTTCTACGATTGGTTGATAGTACAAGAGCCGGGAAGAAAAAAAGGCAGTAAGCTTACCACAGGTTTTGATTACTTTAATGAAAACTATGTATAATTACTAGTCAAATCTGATGAGTCTGCCAAGTACAGGTAGGGGTAGTAAAAAATGGCGGCTGTTTCAAAACCTTAAAAAAACATTAATTTTTCATTCGGAGCTCTATATCTTAAAAACTACCAATAACACCAGAAAATCTAAGAGAACATTATTTAAAGAAGGATAAATTTTCTAAAATGTTAGCCCTAATAGAAATATTTACGTCCAATAGTTCTCGAGATATAGCCTTTTAAAAAGCAAAATTTCATAAAAATGTACTGAAATATCTGTTAGTTATTTATTTTGAGAAATATATATCTCAGGAGGTATGTGAGGTAAAGATGTCTATTAGCAATCAAATTAAAAAAAATAGTTTGATGTACTATAAAGTAGTTTATGACCATTACCTTCGTAGCAATAATAATTTTCATGATATTTGCTAAAATAAATTGATTTATAGTTGTTCAGACAATAAGTTTGATTTATGAAAAACTTTATTTCAGAAACCATTGGACGTACAGTTATCTACCAGCACTCAAATTAAAGCTAGTTAAATTTACTATAAAATAAAGGAGTTGTAGTTTTTATGATATTTGTAAAATAAACTTACAAAATATTTATTTCTAATTGTTCGTATAAAATGTTGGATTTTTGAAAACATATATCTCTAGACCCATAAGACGCACTAATGTCTGCCAACACCCAAAATAAAGGAAATTTAACTTACTATAATGTAGTTTAAGACACTTATCTTCTTAAGGTTAGTAATTTTTATGATATTCACATATGAATATAAATTTGGCAAATGAAAATTTGTCCGAACAACTATAAATCTATTTATTTTAACAAATTTCATGAAAACTATTACTCCTACGAAAATAAACGTCATAAAATACTTTATAGCGCATTAAACTCTTTTATTTTAGTGCTAATCAACATCTATACGTCAAATGGTTTTTGAGATATAGATTTTTCAAAATAAATTCACTAACTACTGATCATTCATTTCAGTAATTTTTATAAAATGTTACTTTTTAAAACCTATATGTCGAGAACTATTAGACGTAAATAGCTGTATTAGGGCTTACATTTTAGCGAATTTACTCTACTTTAAATGATGCTCTCTTAGATTTTTTATTGTTGTTGGTAGTTGTAAAGATATAGAGCTCCGAATAAAATGTTGAAATTTTGACTTGTAATTATACCTAGTTTTCAATTAAGTAATAAAAAATTGGGGTGAAATAACTGCCTTTTTTCTCCTCTTGGGCTCTTCTACTATGAGTAATCGAGACAAAATTCAAAACCCATTTAATGAAATCCAAACTCAAAACATTTAATGAAGTTCAAACCTCTTCACGATAATTTTAAATCATGTAATGTCCACACTACACATCTAATACCGACTATGGAACATGTTGAGTTGATTTGGACACCTAGTTTGTAGGACCAAAGTATTCAGATGCTATGACAATTAAATTAAATTCAACTAATCTGAATAATTCCGGTCTTTGCCTGATAATTCTTTAATTTAATATGAGTGCATGTATTTACAAACACAAGGCTTCCCAGGGCACCTGTCCCATAAACCCTGAGTTAGCGGCGGTCTTATCTTACCTTTGAAGGTTTATTAAAAGCGGAAAGAGGAGACTTCAATAAAAAAAAAAAAAAAAAATTAAATTGAGCTACATTGTAATGTTTGCTGCATTTGGAAAACGGCGTGGATACGTTCGAATGTTAAAAAATAAATAAATTCAAGAGGAAATAAAGAATAGCTTGAAGTTAAACATTATCCTCATGCCTTTTCCTAAGGGTAATGCTTTTTACTTTGTAGATGCAAAATTAATTTGTTTGTACCGTTGTGTAACAAAATCAAGACAGAAAACAAAAAGCGAGATAATGAAATTGTGTAAAAAAACAAAAGTTGAAACAGTATACCAAGAAAGAAAGAAGATAACAAATAATACTAAAAGAGATAGAATATAATATTAACAGATAACGAACACTGAAGTTATTAGAAAAATAATTAAAACCAAAAAATGCTCAATGTAAAAATGAAAAAATTCAAATTAACAATGTGGAAAAGTAAACTATATACATGAGAAACTCAAAAATATCATTATTTGCATAAGGCACTTTGATTTTAATTTTTTTTTCTTTTTCTAATATCTAAATATATCCAATGTTTTTTATATTTTTGTATAAATTCATACCTTTGCAATCTTATATTTTCTCTTTTTTTAGTATCATTTGTTATCTTTTTTTTTTTTTTGTTATATTGTTTCTTTCTTTATTCCTCACTATCTTATTGCTGTTATCTCGCTTTTTCTTTTCAGCGTCAGCAAAAATAAATTAATTTTCACATATTTATGTGTATTATTGCTCCACTGATCGCGTCCCCGATCATATTCTACTCACATTGAATCTACAGTCAACAATGAACATTCATTAATTAGTTAGAACTTAAACTAATATACTCCCCACTGTTTCTTCTGCATATTAAATCCGCTTACATTATAGGAAGAACGACTTTAAGCATTTGAAAATAAAATTTTGCATTGAATTTTTGACCGAAGAGGATGAATCAACAGAAGAATTTCAGTAGCTATACAATGCGTATAAGTAGAAACTGGCTGGATTTTGAAATTATAATTGAGGTGACAGCATCTCGACATAATAGGCCATGCAATTTTGTGGGGCTCTATGGTTCCATAAGCCTTTTTTTATTTTTAAAGTATAAATATGCATATGTACGTGGGGAGGGAATTTAGCTATTGGTTGGGGGTAGAACTGAACTTTAGTCGATTTCTTCCTTACCTATTGGCTACTTTTTCTGACGAAGGAGATGGGAAAGCTGTTTCCATTTCAGTCACATCCTGCGCAGCCTCCAGAATGTATACAATTTCATTGGCTATGTCCGTTATATAATAAATATTTTCTTGAGATCGATCGATTCTGAAGAAACGTTCTGTTGTACAGCCTGGAACAATATTAATTGTTAAGCCACTATTTTTTAATAAAATATTTTA
>NW_027107551.1:607567-607794 GCF_000696795.3 Halyomorpha halys | reverse complement strand
TTTTTTTGTTCTGATTACAAAGGTATAGTAGGAGTATTCATGGTGTGTTAAATGTAAAATGTTATACTATGTTAAATGTTATATAGGACAATACCTCCTTAGCGGACTTTCTAAGCAACTTTATTTGCTTATATATATATTTACGTCAGTATAATATTAATTTAGTTCTATCAAACAGTATAATTCATTGTATAATTTTGTTTCTTTTAACGATTTCTCTTTTTTTT
>NW_027107551.1:607051-607517 GCF_000696795.3 Halyomorpha halys | reverse complement strand
AAAATTACAAGAAATAAAATTTTTTAAATACTAAAATCTACTAAAGAAACAAATAATAAATAAAAATAACCTACTGTCTACAAAACACCAATCTGGAGAGATTTGGGTTCCTGAACTTGACAGTACTTCATTAATTTTATTCCTCACATTTTCCAAGTCGTTGTCTGGGGTCACTGTAAGCTCACCCACAAAACTGCCTAAAAGAAAACATATCTTAATATACACAAGAAATTACTTATTTTAGATAATTTAAATTTTCTAAGGTACCTTTATTTGCTTAAATATATATATATTTACGCCAGTATAATATTAATTTAGTACTATCAAACAGTATAATTTATTGTATAATTTTTTTCTTTTGACGATTTCTCTTTTTTTGTTCTGATTACAAAGGTATAGTAGGAGTATTCATGGTGTGTTAAATGTAAAATGTTATACTATGTTAAATGTTATATAGGACAATACC
>NW_027107551.1:559292-606616 GCF_000696795.3 Halyomorpha halys | reverse complement strand
TTTTTTTTGTTCTGATTACAAAGGTATAGTAGGGGTATTCATGGTGTGTTAAATGTAAAATGTTATATAGGACAATACCTCCTTAGCGGACTTTCTGAGCAACTTTATTAGCTAACTCCAACGTTTAAAATAATTATTTTACTAGCATAGAGACTTTTCGGGCCAAAAAATAATAGATGATAAACTGATATGGTAATATTAACTAATAGAATGAGAGGAAAAAGGATAGTGAAGAAGTATAGAAGGAAATCGTAAAGCAGAATTATTTTTTGTAAGAGAATCTTTAGTACGGAGGACGAGAACAAACTGATAACAAAGGAAACAGAACATCATAAGTGGTCCCTAGAAAAGAAGAGGATTATTTGAGAAATCTGGGATGGATAACTTTTAATTTTCAAGATTAACGCTTAATTTTGAATCTTGGAGGTTGGATAAGTTAATAATTTATCGTTGGTAATGGTAATACTAAAGACCGCATCCCCTCCACTCAGAAATAATGCCTGAAAAAGGCCGTCAAGATACCACTGGATGACTGATTGTTCTTCGTACAACCTGAAGAAGAGTGGAAGTGTTCTTCGGTGTCAACCCTAAACTCCAAGGTATTCAAAATTTTACGCTTTAATAAAAATACAATTGATAAAATATAGGACTGTGAATTTATTATTATAATTTATTAAAATCGAAATAATAAGACTAAACTCCGCTTCTTTAACATAATTGCTTTATATTGCACTCGTCGATATGTACAAACTAATTTGTTCAGAAATTTTGTTTTTAATATATATTTTTTTTAATTATGGTTAAACTTGCTGATTTCATATTTATTGGATTTTAACTGTTAATGTATTAATATTTTTATTAAAACAATTTCAAATACCGTTTAAACAAAAATGATTCATTTTCTTTTTTACACTAATGTTATTTTTAAAGGGCATATAATCAGATTACAGTTTTTTTTTTTTTGTTTTATTCTAACTATTATAAAAGAAATATTAATAATAGCTAGGAAAGCTTTATTTTATTATTATATATTTTTTCTTTTAACTTATAACATATATTGCATTACTTTTTTTAATGATTGAAAACTATTTTTATTATGTAATATTGCCTTATGTCTTTTCTAAGGACGCTGGTAATAGAGATAAGAGTATATTCACACCATATTTACAGAAAATATAAATAAATTAAATAATTAACAAATATGCACAGGACTCTCGCACTTTAGAGTGAAACTTCTAAGGTTCCAGCATTTTTTTATGATGTTATTATTTCAGGATCAGGAAGATGATTGAGCGAAATCTTTGGGCCCTGTTTCATAATGAAAGCTACTAGTATTGGTTCAAAAATACAAGTATAGAAACTATACTTGTAATACAATAGCACTAATACTTATTTTTTTTTTATAATTGGAACGGCAATTAGTGATATTATAGGAGTTAAAAAGTACTAAAGTACAAATTATCATTGTACAAGTCACTGTAATTGTATTAAGTAAAATCTACAAGACTAATAGTATTAGTTTGTACTTTATTATGAAACAGGCCCCTGATAATTAAATGAAATATCTCTTTTATTGATATATTTCTATTAATTTACTCTCTAAGAAATCATGGGCTTATGATAGCTGAACTATGATACAAAAATCTAAACTGTCAATTTTTTAATTAACGAGTTAATACTACGTCGATGCTAGTTCCTTTTCTAGTTGTTGACTGTCCATTGTCAGTATTAAAGTTTAATTTGAATCTTTCATCCAAAAATATATACAAATATACACTCGTTCTGTACAGGTCTTTTCCGCCATCATACTCATCATACAATGAAAATTATCACTTGATAACGAAAATAAAATTAAATCTAGTGAATACCAGATGAAACGAATATATGTATATACATAGATTAATTAAAAGCTATTGTTTGAACATACCACGTAAGTAATACTGATTAACAATGAATAAGAAAGACAAAGTGGATAACTGATGATAAGTTTATATGTATTTCTTTTGTTTAATTTTTTTTATTTCTTTATCGCCAGATCAACACTGGTTGGTCTTACATGGTTGTTGTAACAGTTTGTAACTTATTTTTGAACTGCAGATTCCGACTATTACAGCACTTAGTAGACAAACGGTCTAAACTTCCAACTCATTACAAAAGACTGATCTACATGACAATAATAAGGCCTATCTGGACATACGGAGTTGAGCTCGGGGTTCCACTAAACCTTCGAATTCCTCTCGTATCCAATCCTTACAATCCAAAAACCTTAGTAAAATCCTCAATGCTCCTTATTTTGTTACTAATAAAACCATCCACAAAGACCTAAATGTTCCTTATGTAACCGATCTATAAACTCATTCCTTCCATTATAAACTCCCTAACCACCCAAACCCACTAGTTTCTAACGTTGCTTCCTCTTCCATTCCTGGCAATCCTCCGAGGCGCCTGAAAAGAAGATGGCCTCGTGACCTTATATTGTAAAATGTTTTTAGAGTTGTACTACTGGGTAGTTTCTCTACATGCTGTATCATATCATTATCATTATGTCATTATGATCAAATTTACCTGTTGTATTTTTTATACAGTTGTAAATATAGCCTCGTGCAAGAGGCATAATGACTATTTGTTTTGTTTTGTTCTACCTATTATAAAATAAATATTAATAGTAGCTAGGCTACCTTAATTTTATTATTATATACTTTTTTATTTTAACTTTGAGTGTTATTAACATATATTATATTATATAAGTAATACTCTTTCTGTTTAAATAAATATAATTCCAAAAAAAAAAAAAATCAAGGACCTTTCATTTGCAATGCTATTTTAATTAAAAATAATAAAGAACAATTTAAAAAATAAAATAATAATTCAGAGAAAAATAAAAAACAAAAACCAAAATTATTGAATATATATTTGAAAAGATGAATTTAAAAATGTGGTTTGTAGGTAACATGGAACTTATGCAGTTTATTAACGAAAATAAAATTTGTTCATACGTATCACGTAAGGTTTTTAATAACGATAAATATAAATAAAAGCAATTTGTTCTATCGTGCCTAGGAGGGCGGGCGCATCAAGGCGCATGTGAGGAAAGGGCGTTACACTTTTTCGTTTGATCCAGGCCAATTTGCTCTTCCACGCCTAAAGAAATTTAACTCAAAAAATAATGAATGGAAAAAATTGCAAATTCAAAGTCAAATAAACATATAATACGTATTGTATAAACTATATATATGTTTATTGGATTAAAAAAATATGTTTACACAGTTTAGCTCTAAGTAGATGAAAATAACGTCAATGTTTAATCCCTTTAATTAATTATAAATAGGATATATTTATAAAGTTTATTGATTGAGGTTCATAACTGCACCACATAAGTAAGTAATGTGTAAGTTAATATTAATTATGATTAATATGAAGTGATTAAAACCACCAAGTAATTACCCATTGTTAACACTCCATATTTGAAAAATTAAATTAATAAGACTTTCATTTATTTATCTATATTATATAATATGTTTACTTATTACATACCTGTATCTTTCAAAATATCTTTCTCGAAGTAGTGCTTTTCGTAATCCATCATCTTCAGAAGTTTTACTTGTACTGAGAATGACTGTAATCCTGATTGCCTATAAAAAAGTAAATTAATCAAACTCTTTCTGTTTAAATAAATATAATTCCCAAAAAAATTTCAAGGACCATGATATTAAAAGTAGAGTCATATGCTATCCGCTAACTAAATTCTCACGTGCTAGAAGATTTTCCAGTCTTTTTCTTGATAAGCATGGGTGCCTTGTTGAGGTGCTCCAGTTGTATGATACTCGGGTTCAGTTTGCAAGCTTCACCATCCACTTGCATTGGTATCGTTTTGGTAGTGACTACCGTAGCTGTCTTGCATTGGCATATTCGGTCCCCATGGCCGCCTGCCTGGAGAAGAGGCTGTAAAGGAATTTATAAGATTATATTATTTGTTTATAAGATAAGTATGTAAATAAGTATGTTTTTTTTATTATTTTTATTCTTATTTACGAAAATAACTATGAATTATACTTTAAATCTCGGGTTTTCCATTCCTACATTACGCAGAAATATTGAGGTGCATTATGCATAGGAAAATAGAGTTGTATTGTAGGCTCAATGGATCAACGGTATTCAGACATTAGCAGATTCCCAATGAAAAGGAAGTTAGCAAAATTGCCATCAAAGAAGTCAGGGTAATGGTATTTGGCGGGGGGGTCTACTCCGGCAAATGGGCCTCCTGGTCCTCTCTTCTTTCCCAACCCCTGGCGGCTACCATAGTTGCCGCCGCGTACTAAGCTAGGTGGGAGCGTCAAGATTCATTTTTTGGGACCGTCGAAAAATAAATATTAACTGCCCCAGGTGTGAATCGAACCCACAACGTTCCGAACCGAGCGCTCTGGGGCCTACGCCCCAACCCGCACGTCCATCACGTCCCTAATAAACCTTACTAATGCAGGTGAAGTGGAAGGGGAAAATAAGTTGATTATAGGACTTGCCTAAAACACTACTTTTTTAAAAGCGTGAATAACAACGTGAATTACATAGTATTAAAATTATTCTTACTTTAATTATACCTCATCAGTAGTATAAAAAGATATATTGAAAAATAAATCTTAATATATGATAATATACACAAAAGTAGGAATAATTTGCCGTAAAGGTGTTTACATGTATAAAATTTTCACTTGATTATTCGAAGCTGGTTAACATAAGATCTGTTAAGCTTACCAACATCTTAAATTTCTAACAGTATCATAAACGTTTTACTAACCAGCTGGAATGTTGTCAGCCCAACAACTTCTATCATACCGTCTTCAGTAGACTGTTCAGCTCCGCTTGTTCTCGGCCAAGGGTGGGTACCTCCTCCATAGCTATCGTCAGGAAAACAAACAATCAAATATTGAATTATTAACAAGATAATAAATTTAAATTACTGTTAAAAAAATCATCTTTATTTGTTTAAGTGTTATTGTCAGTACCAAATCAAATAAAAAAATAAAGAGGTGTAGATTAATGACCGTAGATTAATGATTGGAGAAGTTTGTCGGGGGGTGCGGCCAGCAAAGAACAACATAAATAAACAAAACCATATTTATTTATTTTATGCCGAAGTTGTTCCTTACTGACCGCCCCCCCCCGACAAACTTCTCCAATAATTAATAAAAAAATAAAGTTTTCGAAATTCTACTATAGTTCCCATATGTATTGCACTCGATTAGATATAGAGGGATTTCTTAAAAGTAAACTATTTGTATATGTTTCAATTGCGGTTTAAGTTTTAAATATAAGTATCTATCTTATATTCAACCTAAACTTGGAAGTAAGAAAACCAAAGAATATTTTGCGCATGATAGTTGATTGTGAGTTTATAACTTATTGTGAGCTTAAACTATAAATTATGATGTATTTTCTTATATTTTTCTGAGTTTCAAAGTTTAGAACCACATAGAAGTCGTCATCAAGGTTTGATAGGAGGCCATTTCCTTTTTTTTTTTTGGTCTGTTCATTGTGTTTTAGTCCCTAACATTACGTATCACTTAGAACGTCGCCTACAAATAAGGTGTAATAGAATAACTTTAATTGAATGGGTAACAATAGTCAATGCATCATAATACTTAACCAACAAAACTTTAAACCATGGCCTCAACATCACATACTTCCTAGACGTTCCTGGATAAATCCCTGAGCACATTCCCCATAATCCTCCCCCGAAGGTTGAAACGGCTTTGGCACCGTGACCTTCTGTGAATCGCTTGATCAGTTGGAGCCCTGCTTCGCCTCTTCCTGAGGGCAATAAAGCTTGGTTCGAGATTCCCAAGGGTGAATCTAAATATTGTATACAGGGTGATTCAGGGTTAAGTAGCCAAACTGAAAATATGAATTAAGGACCTCTAAACAAGAAAAAAATTTCATCTGAAGGTATGTCCGCAAACGTTTTGTTTAGGACATATTCACACCTAAAGATTTTCATTGTTATGAGTTATTTAGATTATATGAAATAAACAAAACTTATTTATTTGTTTTAACTACTTTATTAATTAAATTCATATTAAATGTTGTTCAAAGTGATTTCCTTGAGCATTAAGACAGGCTCGGCATCTTTCTTCAACAGCGGCAGTGACAGAACGGCACTAGATATGTGTTATCGTTTCACAAGATTCAATTAACCTTCTTCCTGAAGAATTAAGATCATTGATCGGCCTTGCATAGACTTATTGTTTAATGTCATCCCAAACAAAAAAATCCGGTGGTGTCAGGTCTGGAGAGTCACTGGTCCTCCACGGCCAATCCATTGATTGTGATAATTAACATTTAGCCATTGTCATGAACCTCTTCTGTAATGTGCAGGACAACCATAATTGAAGCCACATGTCCCTTCTCAGTTGTAATGGAATATGTTCAACTAAATCATTTTAATCATTATTAATTCCAGAAATGTGCCCGTAATGAGTAGAGGCAGCAAGAAATGCGGACCTATTAAAATATTGTCTGTTATCCCCAACCTATAGCAATGAAACTGGAGCTAAAATGATGCTCACGAATTGCTTGGGGATTTTCCTGCGACCAGAGGTGATTATTTTTATGATTGAAGATACCTCTTCTAGTGAAGGTCGCTTCATCTGTCTAGAGAATGTTTCCTGAAAATTATGGATAATGCTCAACTTGATTTAAGTACCAATCTGAAAAATGTCTTTGTCGAAATTCTTGAAGTAATAAATTTTGTACCCGTTGATAATGATATGAGTGTCCATCTACATTGGGAGTTCTCCATACTGTAGTAGGCATAATATTTAATTCTACTCTAGCTCTTCGTACACTGCCAGATGGATTATCATCAAAATATCATAATATGGTCGTACTCCTTTCTTCATTTTGTAAAGGGCCAAAAATACCATCGCATATGGTATTATAGCAAATGTACCAGTTTCTCTAAGATGTTGAAACGTGTAGTTAAAGATAGACTTGTTTGGCAATTTATTCGAAAATCGCCAGCCATATTCACGAAGGGCAGCATTAGTATTACCATTGCAAGAACCGTACACAAACACCATATCGGCATATTCACCATTAGTATAAATTGAAGGCATAATGATGAGTATTCTGCGAAAGCCTCTTACAAACTGATAAATGATATTGACAGTTCCCAATGCTAATTCCAAATAGTATTTATCCACATGTTGCCAATAGTTTTTATACAGTTAGGGATAAGGCCATATTACTATTCTTTCTAATCCATCTCCTAAACAAAGCGTTTGCGAACATAACTTCACTTTGAACAACATTTAATATGTTATGTTTATATTTAATTAATAAAGTAGTTAAAACAAATAAATACGTTTTATTTATTTCATATAACGTAAACAATGCATACCAACGAAAATCTTAAAGTGTGAATTTTTCCTAAAAAAAGCGTTTGCGGACATACCTTCAGAGGGAATTTTTTTTCTTGTTTTGAGGTCCTTAGTCCATATTTTCAGTTTGACCACTTAACCCTGAAACACCCTATATAGGCGTGAATGTGTATTTATTTTATTTTCATTTACATTTAATTCGCTTTACCTTGTATATAATTTTTTTTTATTATTTAATCAGCTTTATTTTATTATATTCATTAATATTTTTGTTTACATTTAACATATTTGTAGTTTTTATTATTGTTACTATTATTTTTGTTTTAATTTTAGTCATGATTATTCACGTTATTATAGTGACCATTTACATTTTTTTAGCTCCATTTTTTTCTTTTTAGAAACATGGTATGAATGAACACTTATACATATAGCCTCTTTTTGATTGTGCTATTACTCTTAAAAACAATTTTTTTTTTTTTTTTTTTTAATAATTTATTTATTGATATTTACAACTGTATACACATATATACAACAAGTAAATTTGCTGTAGTAAAAACAATAAAAAAAAAAATAATGATAAGAGAAAATTGAATAGGTGATAAAACAAGGGATAAAAGCAGTAATTTTACGAATAAATATGTTTTCTTTATACCTGTACTTGAACCAAATTTACACTTCAGGATTAACAAAATTTTAAAACTATCAACAATTATTGGTTAACATGGCTTCTCACCTACTCAATTTTATTCACTCTGCTCAATCTCGTGGCATCAATATATCTACAAATATTCATGATTTGACAAAAGAAGGGAATACACTTAAGACATCAATATTTAAAAAGATGAATTATACCCACACTATACGTTTTTCGTATGCGTTACGATATGTCCACACTTTGCGTTATTTCGGAGGACGTAATGGCCGTGTAACGTGCACGAAGTTCAGAACGTCGTGGATTCGATTATCACTTGGCTTAATTATTATTTGTTTCACGAGCGGCCCCGAGAAATGAATCTCGGTACTCCCACTCTTCGATGGATGACTTGAGAGAAAAAAAATTATTTTCTCACTGCACGTTCGTCGCTTTTGTAAGTTATGTCCAAACTGTGTGATTGTCGCATGAAAAAACGCGCAGTGAATCCTGTGCAAAGTCCTTTTGCTATTTATTTTGGGTTGGAAACAGAAAAGTTCTCTTTCAACACCACTTGATAATTCACTCATTATCAATGTATTGCAAAATTAGTGGGTCATATTTGATAGCAGTAATTGAAATTAGTGGGATTAATCTGATTTAAGTAGTTTAAATTTCTCATAAAAATATCATCAGAAAATATGAATCATTGATAGGAAAAAATGATTAAGCATTACTGATTTTAATTTTTTTATTTTCTCTTATCTGTTGGTTTAGTAGGCCACTAGAATCTCTTCCCTTCACAGGTCTATTACATCTCTACCTATCTTTGGGATTTTGTCTTCCAATTTGCTTTATTGAGGTATCTATGTTCAATTTTTCTATCTATCTAACTTAAGATTCCTTATGTGGGTTCTTGTCAACCAATTTGCCAGTCATGGCTTAAGAGGAACCATGTGTACAACTTCTAGCGACATGCTCTACACATCCTTACCCCCTTGCCTTCATACTCACTAGTACCTAGGGTTATCCTTAAATGGTACCGGAGGAGAGGAGAAGAAATTTTTCCCAGTGCTTTGGTTATTGATGCTTTTTCTCGTGAAAGCCCGTTTATATAAATAAATGAAAAATGGTTACAAATTACTGTCGTGCACATATTTCGTCTGTTAAATTTCGAATAGGAATAATTTCAAGACAACTTCACCTGTGTCCAAATCTATTCGTAAGTAGCATGGAACAGAAACCAATATGAAATTTTTTTCTTGAATTTGATTCAATTTCCTAAATACATCGACTGTTTGGTAAAATAGTCTCTTTTTTTTCATTTACTGAGCAACTTTATTTTTTACGTTTCGGAATGGCAACCTCAAATTCAAAATACTTTCAGCAATTAAATTTTTTAGATACGTTACACAATGAACTATGTTGTAACATTCATGAATATATATTCAAAACCTTGTATAAAATTAGTTTAGTTAACACATTATTATGTAATTTTATTTCAATAGAAATTTTTTTTAGTGAATAACGTTCTGCTTAATTTTAACTATGGAGATTAGTGTTTTATAACTTCTTTTCACCGTAACGTACATCGCTGCCTTGCTTGAATAGTGACATAAAAAAAAATTATTTTATTTAGAATTAGACATGTTCCAAAAATAGTACAGTACTGTGGTTACTTTCTTTTCGGTGATCGTCCTACTCAGTTTTCTATCTTTAGTCTAACGTACAATCTATGGAACACCTGAAACATAAAATAAATAAAAAAAAACTTTTTTTTTATCTTATAAGCTTTGGTGACGAATCTTGACGGTCATTGATAAATAATTGAGTAATGAAAAAAATAACTTTTTATTGTCAGATGTGGCAATATTCAAGCAAAGCAGCGATATGTAAATTGTATAAAATTAAATATTTTTCATAATTAAGCCTTTTAACACCTGAGCCAATTAGACTACCTTTTGGAGCCCAAACCTTAGATTATTAGTTGGATTGTAACAGGTATAGCTGTTATCTGTTTAAAAAACATAGATACCAAAATCCAATCCTGATGTCTGGGAACATCTAAATAGGGAATATTGTTATCTTTTTTAATTTATTGAAGATGATTAATACAGTCTGCCAAAAATTATGGGCATTAAGTATTTTTGTTCAAATACACATTCAAACAATATATGTAGAAATATAAGAATAAGAACAAAAAAATACAGAAAAAAGAGAAAGAGGGAAAAAATGTAAATGATAACAATAGTACTAACTGAATTAAAAGAAAAAAATAATTATAAAGAAATATATAAATTAAAAAAATACTATCGATAAAAGAAAATACCATCAGTTGTTGTTATTAGAAGCACGAAATGAAACTAACATTCTTAGTTTTAAATATCGTTGAGTGTTTGCGGCTTTAGCGCACTTGCTCAGCCTCCACTGGCTCATTACCAGTGATGGGGTGAGAGGGATGCGCTGGGATCTCTTGAGCTCTGCTATACCCCTCACACGTGGGGGATAGAGTGGGCTCAGGGATCCTCAGGTCGATTGTGTAAATATTGTATATATTACTTTATCATTATGTTATTTTATTTATTTATTTTTCATACAGATAGTTTGATTACGTTCATTTTGTTTATTCTTTTGTTTGTATATATTTTAAGAGAGTTTTATTTTATTTTTTTAATTTTAGTATGTATGAGATCATTCATCACTATTACCTATTGCCCACAACTGTGTGGCAGATTGTAATATCTATCAATAAATAAATCTATCAATTTCAATTAAAAAAAAAAAGTTTTAAATATATATAATTTTTGCAGTTTATTGTATTTAATTTAAACGAATAAAAGCCTCAATGAAACTAATTAAATAAAACACATTGTCATTTAATATAAGATAAGTACAACCTCAACAAAAACTTATCATAATTAAGAATTAGTATTCATAATGAGTACTTTATATTTTGGGATTAATCTATGACAGGACTTATTAGAAAAATAAATACTTTGGTAAATTTGGTCCTTGTCAAAAATTCCAAATTTATTTAGGGTAGATTATTTTATTTTTTTGTATTAATGGTATAATTATTCACTTCAGTGCAGATCACTACTGAAGCAGCCTGACATAATATTATCAAGCATGAATCATGGACCAGAGATTATACTAATGTAAACAACAACAGTAATTGTATCAAATAAAATTGGCCTTAAATTGCAGTTAATAATAAAATTGTCGACTAATAGGATTGACGCATTTTCGTGTATTAGGCAGGAGGGTTGGTTTATCTCTCAGTTAATCGACTCGAGCTGTAGGAACAGGTCGCGATTCATTCCGTGGGTCCACATTGATAAAGAAGTCCACCTTCAGCTGTATTTGTACCTTGATAAGTTTCTGGCACGAAGGACGGGTATCTACGGTTCCAAATAAACTAGTAAATAGCTATCATTTTTCCACCTAACTTACACAGCCTAGATTGTCTAAACGATACTCAACTTCTTTTATATTTTGTAATGCATGAAGTTAATTTTATAGGAATAAGTGATATATTAAAGAAACGAAACATTTCCGGACTAATGAAGGAATTGAGCCCAAGGAACTTTTGAAAATAGATACATTTTTCCGTACTCATTGTAAAAAATGAATTGTGTAATAGGTTAACGAGACTGTCTGTAAACATAAGTGCTACTTTTAAACAATCTATTTTTATTGGAGGGGGGATGATAATAGTTTGTCATTGCTAGTTTCCTGTTTGCTCCGCGTTCACCTTTCATATTCAACAAGAAGCTATATTTGTTGAATGCAAATCAGTTCCGTACCGGTATTACGCCTGAATCAGTTGACATCTGTTTCGTACGGATGCTTCCTTGTCGAATCGAATCAAAATTCGAAACCCGTGCGTTAAAAGGTGTAGATTATTATTATTAATACAACTTCACAGGCTACCTTAGGTATGTAAACGTTTAATCATTATTACTAGTCGCTTTATCCGGCTAAAAAATAAACACCTCGATATTAAATGAAGTGTGTTTATTTGATAGTAATGCTCACGAGCATATATTTTTTTTTTTCGATTTGGTGAGTATTTCCATATATATTTTTTTTGGTGATTTGAAGGGTCCATCCAACTTACTATCATCCTGTTCAATCGTTCGATCCCTTATGTGTTTAATAAACATACAGTGTAATCTCGATTATCCGAACTAATGCTGCAGGGAGGTATTCGGATTACTGAAAAGTTCGGATTACAAAATATATAAGGAACTGTTGTAAAAACTTCAACAATAACTATTTTTATTAATTTAACTTTTTATATATATATATATTATTGGGAATTTTACAATTTTGAAGATTTATAAAATTTTTAAAAAAATATTAAAATTGTTTTGTTTTATATCCCCAGTAATGCTAAGTGGTAAGTTAATTGTTAAATAAAAAAAAAATACTCTTTGTATGGATTTGATTAAAATATGATAAAAAAAAAAAAGGTTGAGTTCACTACGAACTCATAACCAAATTTTGTATCATACATATTTCTACTACTAATTAAATTATAAGTAATTTTTACAGAATCAAATTATTTACACAACAAAAATTATGTACTTCAAATTCCAACAAAATATATTATGAACACACCCACCCATAGGAATAAGATTACCCGATATCGAAACTGTAAAAATTTCTACTTTAGATTTTCATGGTGATTAAAATAATTGGCAAGTTAAAAATTTCCTTTACTCATGTGCACTTTTTTGTTTTAAAAGAAACAATTGGCTGCTCAGTTAAAAAAAAAAAAAAGATTTTTTTTACGCCACTTCATATTACTGAAGTGTTCCGAGTACCGAATTTCAGATCACCGTGGTTACAATGTAGTTATAAATGCATTGAGCACTCTTAATGTATAGTAACATATTATTATATATATATATAAAAGAAATTAAATTTATTTGTATTTTTCTTTCAATTATTCCGTTTTTTTTTTTTATAATTACCTTAAATCACTTCCAAGCTATTTGAGCTATCAAACTATTATATTCGCACCATTTTCCAATTTTAGCCACTTTTTAAATATTGCTCGATTAAACTATCTTAATTCTTCTCTTCCCTTTTTAAGTAAATATTTTAAATGTTTGTTTAATAGCTATTGCAAAAATTTTATTTATAGGATGCATGACACAACATTTTCCATTAATACTTCGAAATTCTTCAGTTGTTCCATCTTTCTTCAGTCCAAATGTTTAAGGAAATATTTAAATATAAAAAAATAACAATAACTCCAAAATGTTGATATGAAATGATTTACCGAACGATTACATTCTGATCACCTTGGTAACCATTTGTGCAAATAGACTAATGCTCTATGAATGCTTTATTCAGGAATTTATTTCCATAGCCACTGTGACCAAATTTCTGGTCTCATATCGTACTTGACAGGATTCCTATCCTAACCTATGTGTAGTTAGAATGATAATTTGAATTTTATGTTGATCAGCAAAATTCAGACCAGTTTTTAACAAATTTCCCAAACATAAACAATGTTCACATTAACAATAAATAATACGTACTTAAAAAATTATGAAAATATAAATTGTATTTTTGTCTGGTATAATGTTGTATTTTGTACATTGTATATCGTATCTTGAAGTTATTTTCGAGCTCTTATAAAGGTTAATTTAAAAAACCTTTTATCTAGCATTGCTTTCTTAATATTCAGAAAATTTAAACAAGTTTTCAGCTGGAAATATAAAGGCCATATTTTCTGGCTTCTTTTTAGTCATTTGCAACTGCCAACTGATTTTTACGTTGGTTAGTGATAGCACAATTTAAACTTTCTTATATAAATTATTCTTTATTATTATCCATTTTTATCTATATTATTCTTTAATCTGCAGTGCTTTTATTTGTTATACTTGAAATATTATAGTGTCAAATAATAAAATACATTTAAAGGTATATTACACATCGCTATGAAAAGCAAGGTGAATAAGTTTGAAGAAAGAATTTTTGATTAAATAAATACACCAAAGACTAGCGGTAACATGATTTTCTACAATTCCTGTAAAAATTATTTGATGGTTTCTGCGGCAGTTAAAAGATAAAGCAGGTGTTATTGGCGATCGGCGATGTGTTAATATATATATAGGTATATCTAAATACTTATATAATTATTATTGTTTGCCTATAAAAGATACATCATGTGCTTCACAGAATACTTGTGGGTTATTATCAAAATGCGCAAGCTTGACTAACAAGATTAATCACTTTATTCGATTTAACCTTTCAGCACTCTTCAAAAACCTGTGCTTCACAAAACTACTGCGATATAATGGAAGAAGATAGTTGACCGTATGAAGTAGATAGAAGGAAGATAGGGGCAAGAGAGAGATAGCAACTTAAGTACAAAGTCACTAAAGCTATCAACTTGAACAACCCTGAAGAAGCTCTACATAGTGGGGCGAAACGTCGGAAAATAAACAGTTGTTAACTATTTTTGTTTCTCTTTTAACTGCAACCCTGACCATCTTCTCCATAATTTTTAATATTAAAATAGTTTCTTTTCTTGGATGTTGAGGTCTCTTTTGTTCGGTATTATTCCTCTATGAACGTTCTTCTCATTTCTTCTTGTGGACCCGAGGTATTTCGTAACACTACTGTTCGGTAAAAAGAGTGAAAACATGGTGAATTTGAGTAAAAATTTTTGTACCATAGTTACCTCTAGGCTAAAAATGATACACAGTTGGTGTACAAAAGCCTCCCATAAAATCACATGTTATAGTATTAAATTCATATCCCACTTCAGAACAATATCATTAATAACGAAAAAATATCTGACGAATACTCCACAACTAACAAGGACTCGGAAACAGGAGTTTGGAAGATTATGTCGAATGGTGTGTTATTGTGAAGTTACGAAAAAAAAAAATCCCACAAGATCGGGATGAAGAAATGATGTGAATTCGATTATTGGTACTGCTAGAGCAAGCTTTGAAACCTCTAGCACTTGCCTGGCACCTTTATCAAGCCCGCCAGAACGTTTCAAAGTGTAAAAACGACTTGTGCAAGAGCCGGGAAGAAAAAAAGCAGTTATTTCACCCCAATTTTTGGTTACTTTAATTAAAACTATGTATAATTGCCATTCAAAATTGATGAGTCTGACAAGTGTATTTAGGGGGAATAAAAAATGGCGGCTGTTTCAAAACCTTAAAAAAACATTAATTTTTCGTTCGGAGCTCTTTATCTTAAAAACTACCAACAACACTAGAAAATCTAAAAGAACATTACTTTATAAAGAATAATAAATTTGCTGAAATATTAGCCCTAAAGGAGATATTTACGTCCAACAGTTCTCGAGATACAGCTTTTTAAAAAGCAACATTTCTTAAAAAAGTACTGAGTTAATATATTTTGAGAAATGTATATCTCTGAAAGTATGTGACGTAAAAATGTCTATTACCACTCAAATTAAAGATGATTTAATGTACTATAATGCAGTTTATGACCTTTAATGTCGTAGGAACAGTAATTTTCATGATATTTAAAAAAATAAATTGATTTATAGTTGTTCGGACAATATGTTTGATAAATATCTTTATTTCAGAAACCATAAGACGTATAGATGTTAGTCAGCACTCAAATTAAAGCTAGTTGAATTTACTATAAAATATATATACTATAATATAGTCCATAACGTTTATCTTTGTAGGAGTAGTAGTTTTTACGATATTTGACAAAATAAATTTACAAAATGTTAATTCTTATTTGTTCATATAAAACGTTTGATTTTTACCCATAAGGCGTACATATGTCTGCCAACACTCTAAATAAAGGAAATTTAACTTACTATAAAGTTGTTTAAGACTCATAACTTCGTAGAAGTCGTAGTTTCTATGATATTCGCTTATGAATATAAATTTAGAAAATGACAATTTGTCCGAACAACTAACAATCAATTTATTTTTTTTAAATATCATGAAAATTACTATTCCTACGAAGATAAAAGTCATAGACTACTTTATAGTCCATTAAACTAGCTTTCATTTGAGTGCTAATAGACTTCTATGCGTTGAATGTTTTTATACATTTTTCAATATAAATTAAGTAACTACCGATCATTCAGTACATTCCGTACAACATTTTTATGAAATACAGCTTTTTAAACAGCTATATCTCGAAAACTATTGAACGTAAATAGCTCTATTAGGGCTCATATGTTAAAAAAGTTACTATACTTTAAATGATGTTCACCTAGATTTTCTAGTGTTATTGGTAGTTAAAGAATATAGAGCTCTCAATGAAAAATTAATTATTTTTAACGTTTTGAAACAGCCGCCATTTTTTATTCCCCCTACCTATATTTGGCAGACTCATTAATTTTATCTAGTAATTATACTTAGTTTTCATTAAAGTAATCAAAAATTAGGGTGAAATGTCTGCCATTTTTCTCCTCTTGGGCTCTTGTACTAGACGTTGTACCATAGTCACCCAAACCGTACCATAGACACAAAGTACAAAGTAAGCGGAAAACCATAAACACTTTTTTTCCAACCTTATAAGTTATATAACTATCTTTTATTGAGTAGCTCAGACAAGAATTTTCGTTGGTATGTCTACTTGTTTCTTCATTAATAAAATTACGAGACTAGATCAGTGTATAAAACAGATACTTGAATATTTTTTTTCACTACAAATTTTTTTATATCAGTTTCAAACTAAACAATAAATAATATATAATTAATGCATACCTTGGTATATTTAAGAATACAATGGCATGGAATTTGTGCTCCTTTAATACAGGGGTGTAGTCTTTGTCATCACATTTTAACTTCACAAAGTCAGCCAACCCTTTCCACTTTTGTCGTAATAAATCTTTACCTCCACGTTGGCCGTAAAACATTTTATTTCGCAATCTGGAGTTGAATTTTTCCGGGTGCGCTTCTAAAAATAAAATTAATACAGTTTATAGAAATTCATAAAATTTTCTACGAAAATTTTCAAAAAACAGATGCTTAATTTACTCTAATTACAGAAGAAATACGACATCCTTTATTTTCCCTTTGATATAAAGATTCAGTCAATTGACCATATACCTTACGTTTCTCTGCCGTACCATTTACGTTCGGCTTAGATAAAATATTATAATGTGCAAATTAATATAAGGAAACGATATGACGAGATAATTATTTATTTTCATTCCTCCAAAAAAGCGGGAAAATTACTTCTTGGCCGAAAAATGTTGTGTATAACCTAAACTTTAACTAAAGCGGGAAAGAAGTTTTTTTTTAATTTTTTTAAAAATACTTTTTATTTATTGATAGATATTACAATCTGTAACAAAGTTGTTGGCAATAGGTAATAGTGATGAATGATCGCATTCATACAAAAGTAAAATAAAAATAAATAAATGAACGAAAAAAAAATCTCTCTTAAAATATATACAAAATGAACATAATCAAACTATGTGTATGAAAAAAATAAATAAATAAAATAACATAATGATAAAATAATATAATCTCTAGTCACATTTACACTCTTATATACTATATTTACACAATCGACCTGAGGATCCCTGAGCCCACTCTATCCCCCACGTGTGTGGGGTAGAGCAGCGCTCGAAAGATCCCAGCGCATCCCTCTCGCCGCATCACTGGTAGTGAGCCAGTGGATAGTGAGCAAGTGCGCTAAAGCCGCAAACACTCAGGGAAAGAAGTTAGCGTGAAGGGAAATAAATTTTCCCTTTTGGAAGGCGATTAATATTATAAACTAACCTATACACTAATCGACGTACATTCTGTTCAAGAGATAATTGTACCTGCCTTTTTTGGTAGAGTAAAAGTAAATAATTGCCGGACATGAAAAGGAAAATGACTATACAAATATTAGTTTATACTTTATATTTTCAGTAAAGGGTAAGAAAAAAAATCGTACGTAATAATATGAATCGATCTCAATTCTGAAATTATTGAGGGTTTAAAACCATTTTGATAAAAAAAATAAAAACGATAACTTGAATTGATTATCAGAAGACATACCCCTGGCTTGGTGAAACTCCAGTGCTATGTGGGCATCAACTCCAAGGCTGAAATAGTTGTTGACAACGTTGAGTGGTAGATTGTCCTTTCCTTTCTTTTCTTCATTGCAGTCAGTGTTCGGCTCGACTCTTAGTAACCACCTGTCCAGGTAGGTCACGTCGCTGTTCCCGATGTTGTTTAGTATCTTGGATATAGGTTCGTCTGTATAGCCCTGCAGAACAGTAGACAAAATTGGTTGAAAACGGGAAGCCGTTAAATTACCCTTGTGTAATAGTTTTTCAGTAAGTGCAAAAAATACGGTTTATTTGACAAAAGATAGATCTAACATTTACCTGTTTTGATTATAAACCTAAACTTTACAAGTCAATATTACACTAAAATAACTTCCGAATTGCCAATTATATGTAACTACGACAAATATAATTTTGGCTTCCAAATAGATAAATAAACGTTAATTAAAAATAAAATTTCGCAACTGCCCGGTGTAAACTGTCATCAGCAAAATGTTAATAACAAAAATTTAATTAACATTTTTCTAATCATGATGTTACTGACAACATTCCGGTGCAAATGTCCAAATTAATACCTAAACTACCTCAGAGAATTAGCTTCTTCATATTTTTCCCGAGAACTATTGACTTTTGCAAGGTTGTTGGAACTGGGAGGGGTAAAGAAGGTTCATTTTTTATTCGTAAGATATATTCATATGTCCTAGAACATGGATTTGAGAGTTAAAGTATTTTCTCTCCCTGCTATATTTGGCGCCCAAGCACACCCATTTGGATCAAATGAGCTGAAATTTGAAATGGAGGGTTTATTTTCTATGCAGAAGGATAACATATAAGTGTGGATGAATTTCAATAAAAATTTAGTCATTTCCCGAAGTTTATTTGTGTTTTTGATATTTTTCGCTTCTTCGCAGCCCCTTCTGCGTGAGTTAGAAGGAAGAAAATGTCTATATGAATTAAGTTGGAGAAGAGTTTTTGTGGATGACAATCATTCTCTTCTCCTCTTCGGCATTTGTTATTTTGTAAACATTAATGAAACAAAGCATATGTTTCCCAGCTATACATACTGGTGACGGAGCTCTGATGTTCCAAGTTTTTTCATGTTTCATTACATCGTGACTAATTATATTCATCATCCCTTTCCCCCCCCCCTCATTAACACTCTATTTCTATGCTTCTTATTATCAGATCACCCAATCATATTACCAGTATTGAAGATTTTATTAATATAAAATTCTCGATACTTGATTATTCTTTAATCCCCATTTTATGGCAAATTACTTTATTTGCCTGTATATTTTTTCTTTGAAATTTTAAAATATTATACTCACTCCTCCCCAACCCAAAGCCCTGGCTAAGTCGTTTCCAGTACCAAGAGGAAGCACTCCTACAGCTGGTGGAGGAGAGAAGCCCATCTTGTCAATAACGGATAGTACCCAACCAACTGTACCATCCCCGCCACAAGCTAGGACCCTCAGCTGAGCAACCTTCTTGTATAGTTCCAGTCTGTAAAATATCAATTACAAAAAATCACTAAAACATAAAGAAGAGTTCAATAACAATGTTGGTACTAATAAAGTGGAACGCTTGATGTGTCACTAAATATAGTCTCGTAAGTTTGATAGATCGCATTGCTGCTGAGTGGTTCTTAAGCCAGATCTACACATGTGCCACTTGCCTCTAATCCAAACACTTACCTTCAATTTAAACAAATTTTATAATAAAAAAAATAAAGAGAAAAGAAACGCAAAAATTGGCAAAAAAGATTGTAGACGATAAAAATATATAGAAATGATATTACACAACCTTTATTAAATTCAACTATTGTTCTGGTATTTTACTAAGATACTTGACTACCTATTGATTATCCAGAAATAAATATTCCTATAAATTTATATTTGTGCAAAAATAAACCAATGAAGGTAATTGACAAGATTCGAAACAATGAATATTCACAAAATTGACAGAATTTTAAAATACACATTATCAAAGTTTAGTTAATTATTGATTTAATAAATTTAATTAATTCCTATTGTAAATAGGATGATTGTGTTTAACGTATTATTATTTTTTTTTATTTATTTATTTCATTTTTATTTATTTCTTCTATTCTACTTCTTATTTTATCATTTAATTTATATATCTGTAAATAAGGTGAGAATGAGCTCTATGATTCATATTACCGTTGTCTAAAAATATGACAAAATGTAATACTACAGTGTAAAATTTTTTAATAAAATTTTCTTTATTGGAATTTACAACTGTACATAATTATACATTTAGTAAGTTTGATGTATGTTATTATGGAGTGATAAAGGTGTGTAGAGAAACTACCCAATGGTAGCATTCTAATGACGTTTTTACATTAGCAGTTCTCGTGGCCATCTTCTTTTCAGGCGCCTCGGAAGATTGTCAGGAATGGAAGAGGAAGCAAGGCTAGAATCTAGTGGGTAGGAGAATTAGGGAGTTTATAATAGAAGGTAAAGGTGATTTGTTGGGATTTATTTTAGTCCTCCAATTACACCATTTTTCGAGGGCTGTGATACGGGATTGGAGAGTTTGGGATGCAATTAAAGGGTTATTATTAACTGCGAGTACACATGTGTCATCGGCATAAGTGGTGAGAATAGTGTTAGGATTGGTTGGGATGTCAGTTTTGTAGACGGTGTACAGGATGGGACCAAGGATACTACCGTGAGGAACACCAGCGGACTGAGAACAGGAACCATTCTGGTTTATTTGTAATAATATATCAGAAAGAAAGGAATGGATGATTAGAAAGTATGAGGGAGGTAGGAATTTACGGAGTTTTTAACGCAGTCAACTGACTCGAACAAAAGCCTGTTCTACATCGAAAAAGACTCCCGCGCAGTACATTCCGCGCTCCAAAGTAAACGAGGCAACGTCCATCATATGATGACATTGCTTGATAGTGGAGTGGGATGTTCGGAATCCAAAATTGTGATCGGGGATTATATGTGATGATTGGAATCTAGGATGGTGTATAGGCGTTTCAGAATGAGTTTTTCGAGGATTTTTTCCCATGATCGGTAATAGGGAGATAGGCCGGTAGGAGGATGGATGTTCTGGCGGCTTTTGGGGTTTGGGTATCATTTTAACTATAGATAATTTCCATGGGTCAGGAAAATATGTGGAACGGAGTACGGCGTTATATATGTAAGTGAGAAATAAGATTGCTTTTCGAGGAGAAGTTTTAAGATGTGGGATGTTATTTGGTTGTGTCCAGGATCTTTGCGGGTCGGCAATCTTTGAATGATATTTCTGAAGGATGACATCCTTTAGGTGGGAGGGTAATTTATTTAATATATCATATTATTTTGATTAATGAATAGATATGTTGTTTATTGTTCGGTGTTTTTTTTTCGATCATGATCTTAGTAAATTCATTGTCCTCAGAAAATGCTTAAAGATTTAATTTAATCCATCAGGACCTCAATGTTCCATATGGTGCCGATTTGGCCAGAACCAGATACCGTTCCTTCCATAATAAACTTCTCAACCACCCAAATCCACTTGTTTCTAACCTGGCTTCTCCTTCATTACCTAATAATCCTCCTAGGCGTCTGAAAAGAAGATGGCCTCGAGATCTTCTCCTCTAGAAATGTTATTGGAGTTCTATCAGGGGTAGATTCTCCACATGTTTTTATCATGTCACTATGTTACCTACAGCAAATTTACTTGTTGTATATATGTGTATACAGTTGTAAATAACAATAAATAAATTATTAAAAAAAAATTTAATAATCATTGAATATAGAAAAATATTTAATAATTTCTTTTGTTATTAATAAATAATGAGGAAGGAATTTATTTCCAAAATTATATATTTTTTCATTATGAATGGTTTATTCGTTTTTCGTAATAAACTTTCATTGCATTTTAATATTTACAAAGATGTATTTAAAATTATAAGATGTAACAAATTAAATAAAGAATAGTAAATATCCTTGACAATAACGACACACAAAAATGTTAACAAGCGACAAGGCAATTGTTAAGTCACGTTCCAACAATTAATGTATGAATGACGTTTTTTTTAAGATGAAAATTGGTATTTTCTTAAAAAGGTACTCACCCCATATTTGGTCCACCTTGTGTCAGGTCGAAAACTTGTCTTGGGTTCAAATGCCATTGAAATTTCTGTAGCAATTTCACTCCTTGGTTTCCCCCTGATTTCGGATTAATAAAGACGATAAGTGGTTTAATACTTGGTGTAGGTTTGGCTTTTATGGTGAATGGCTTTACTCCTTCTAAAATCTAAAAAATTGGAAAAAAAAATTCATATCTTATAAAGATTTTATTTTTTTGTTCTACTAAGACCATTGTTACTTAGTAATTGTAAATAATTTTCTTCATAATAAGAGTATTAATTTTTTTTTAATTTTTGTAGAGATTTACTGATGAATACTAATTGTCTTCTACCTTATTCTACTTATACGGAAAGGTCCATCTATATCTGGGCTTGTACATGTCTGGGATGTTCTATGTATATGCCGGAAGAGTAACTTTATAAAATCGATTTTACACTTTTTTTTAGGAATTCTTCAAACGCGGCTCCAACGATTTTGATTACACTCGGTAAATCAATGTACCATCAAGTTGTCTTTAACCCTTTTAGTACCGGGCGAAAATGAGGTACTTATCCGAAGATAACCGGCCGATTTTAAGGTTTAAAGGTTCATAAAAACCAAACTAAAAACAATATTTACAAAATTCAGAGAGCACTGTATTAAGAACGAAATAGAGAATAAAACAATGACACTATTTTTTTTATATTCAGGAATAATTATATAAGGAACAAAGATATAAAGAATGATAAAAAAGAAAAGAAAAATTGAGTTTTGTAACAAAATAAATAATATTGCATCACAAAAATAAAAACTAACTTCAGATGAGTCTTATACTCATTGAAACAGTTTATCAGGGATTATATTACAAATTTTGAAAAATAATAATCCTCTAAAATACCTTCACTTTTGTTTGTTTTAAATAAATAACCGGTTCTCATTATTAGAAATTCTAAAGAATGGATAAATAAAAAATACTATAGAATAACTAAAGGACTACACAAAAAACAAAACGGAAAAAGCCGAGACCGTCCGATGCCTCCCGATCGCATTCACAAATACACGGCTTCGTTAGGTTTTGTAAACTCTTGTATCCTTTGCAATGGCAAAGTTGATACGGGTTTTTTTTTGTTAGTTTCATCTAGAAAACCCTAAATGCGAATTTTTGTATTAAATGAAAGTTGTGTGATCACCGCGGCAGATTTTTACTTGTGTAATACAACTTTAATAAAAGTGATTTAATAATAAGCGGTTTTAAATAAGTCAACAGACTGGGGCAGAACAACCCGAGTCTATAATGTTTCTATACGGATATTAAAACCCAATATTAAAACCCAATAGATCCTGTGTTTCAAGTGCCTAAAATTTGCGTTTTTTTGGCTGATTGTGAAGAAAACATAAATATTTAAAGAAAATGTTGGGCTCAGTCAAGTATGAGTAATTATAATATCGTATTAATATAATATACGATTTATTAATGAAATAAATATAGCTTATAAAAACATAAAACTTCTGCAAAGACCTTTAAAAGGTTGTCTGAACTGATTTTTTTTTTGTAAATTTGGCGATACTATCGAGGGATTGGCAGATGGAGATGAGCAGGGGTGGCCAACTTTTCTGTATATAACAACTACTTTTTATCTTATAATTTTATCGCGATCAACTTATCATGGGCGTAGTCTAAGGGAGAAGAAGGGGTGTGAAATGCATACTATGTTTATACACTGTGTTTCAGTATCAGGTCTTTTCCAGCGAGGTATATAAGTAATATATATGTTCAAAACATTTTTTTTTTTAAATTTTAAATCGCTTATTAAGTTTTCGAGATATAGGTTCATGAAGAAAATTAATTTCCAGTCCCACTTTTCATAGCAGAACGCGTTACCTAAAAAAATAACGATTTTCCGACACTTTTTCAAGATTTCTACTAACTTAAAAAGCATTTTAATTTTTTTATCAACTGTAATGCATAAGCTGTTGTACTATTGTATTTGTTCGTAAATATAAAAAAAGTTGTTATAAAGCTCCAGAGTATGGCTGCTAATTCGAATTTAATATTTCACTTTCGCGTTATTTAGGGCCAGGAAAATGTATCAAAGAATTATATGACTTACTTTCTTGCAAATCAATAGCTCGCTGTGTACAAATCGTATTGAAATACTGATATACACCTTATCTACCAACATACGAACACAACAGTAATAATTATTTAAAGGACCAAAAAACTCATATGAAATATCTCTGAAACTATTGCTTGAAAGTTTTGTCTTCAACAATCATCAAGGGTACACGGAATTTAAACCGAGACATTGCGAGCAATCGACGATCAACCCAAATTGGCCTCGCGATCGACTGGGCCACCACGGATATGAGTATATAATTTCAATACAAGATATAACGAATGATAAAGGAATTAGTTCTATGGGCGAGCATTTATAAATCGATATAAGAAAGTTGAGATCTTATATTTAAATCGGATGAAAATTTCAAGATATAGGATTGTTTTTAGACTATGGAGGATTAGAACAAGAAGGTACCAAGAAAATATTGTCATCAGACACCATGATAAAATAACCCTTGTTCGTAAAGGTTAAAGTTAACAAAAAAAACCTTGCAATTTTTATATTATCATGGTTGTATTCGTGGGTATGGAACATATTGGTTTGTTAAAAAATAAAAAAAATTGTCTGTTTCTTTGAGTTACTTTAGTGTGTACACTGTTTAAAAATTAATTTATACACTAAAATGTTGTACTGATAGAGCTGATTCAGGAAAGAACTCAGGTTTGTGATGCTTTGTTTTGCCTGCACTCCTCTAAGCAAGCATAAACTAGAGGAAGGGGATGTTTGGTAAAACTTGTAAAGGAGGAGAAAGAAATCGGTGTAAAAATTACCCTCACTATTTTTCTAGGATTAAAACTTCATCAATTCCTCTTGTGATTAAAATATATACTAATCGATACATCTTCTAATTATCCATTTGATACAACTTAACTATCGAACATAAACAGCTTAATGATTAATTATAACTTGGATCCTACAAATAAAACATAACAGTAACATAAACTAAAGTAAAATAAAGATGGCCCTACGTAATTCTTATCAAACTTAATTTCCGTTTTTAATACCGGGTTTATAAATTCTGAATCAGCAATCTACTACTTTAAAACTTGTTCGGATCCTGTTAAGAGAAAACCGATTCGGGAAAAACCTCCAAGGACTCAGGTAATCACAAAGATGAGATGATTCATATAAAACCTTACGTAAAAACCTAATCAGTTTCTTAAATTGCTACTATTGCATTGGTTTTCCTCGGGACCCCTTTCGATTTGTATTTCATTATTATTTTTTATATCGGAGAACACTATACCTTTTCTTCCGAAGGTTTCGTCTTCGATTTCAGACTTGATCGAAAATCTTTTTTAGGAAGCTTGATTATCCAAGAGGGTGGGACGACAATACTTGCATGATTTCCTGTAAAATAAAATTAACTTTTGAAATATCTATTTTTAACTACATATAACAATACAATAAAAATACTACATTACTTTTAATTTTTTGTAAAATTAAAATTTCGGCCTTAAATAAGCATTTGTAATGCCTTAAAAAAAAACCTACGATAGGGAATAGAAAACCAAAAATTGTTAAGCAATAGGTCTTAACAAATCGCGAATTACAAGTAGAGTCAATAGAGGATTATATCAAAAAAGGTTCATGAAGTTCCACTCCCAGTTGCCGACAGTTAAAGGAGCAGTGACCTACAACCTGGGAAACCCAACCTCAACCCGAAGACTGAAGCCCATTCTTTTATAAATTTTTAATAAATATAAAATTAATTCATAGCCACACTACCTCTATTTACATATTATTATTATTCATTATCATTATTTTTTTTTCTCTCTTCCCTTTTTCAAATTAACTTGTTTCTTTTTACTATTAGAAGACAATTGTTTCTTTTATTTAAGTGTACCAATATCATTATTTTTTGTTATTAATTTTACTTATCTCTTTTATTAAGAAGCATTATTCTTATCTATTTTTTTTTCTTTTAATAAGAACATTGTATATAGTTAGGGGGTGTCATTTGTATGACTATACCCCCTCATAATCAACTGTTAAAAAAATATATATAATATAAGTTATATCAACCATGTAAGGCCCACCAGGCCAATCTGGTATAAAAATAAAAAAAAGAAAGGTCTTAACGAACCGGACCTCACTTCTTATTTTAAGGACACGGTGGACTACTTTTGCCGGGACTCCTTAAATTGAGTACGGAATAACTTTAAGGAGTTCAGGTGTTACCTCAGTAACCTCTTAACTGCAGTGGCGTGGGTTTAAATCCGGCCGGGGAGGTTGACGTTCATTTCGTGGCGGTTCCAAGGAATGAAAACTTGATCTTTCCACCGTGGTTAGTTACCAGTAGTTAACCTTCCTGTACATCAGAAATGACCAGGAAAGGGAAAAAAAGATGAATAAATTTACATGAACTGTGCGATCTGATAATCTTGATAGAATACGCCTATAAATTTTCTCATTACACCATGACTCTGCACAACTCACCGGTTTCGCGGCAGATCAAGCAGCGACCACTCGCACTATACAAGCTGAAGGGAGGGACTATAAATACTATATCCACTGGGATTATTCATAAACTCACAAAAAAGCTCATTATAAGAAATTCAATTCCAGTATAATCGAAATTTTGTGTGGATTGCGGGAAGTGATAAAATCAATTGAAGAAGGCGAGACCATCACCTGGAGTGTAGGTCCTCCGGAGAATTGGAATTCGATGATGATGGGGTTGGAAAGGTACACCGGAATTTTGGAAAGCTGGTTCAAGCCTGACCAGAAGATTAATATAATAAATAGATATATTTTAACTTCTGCACTATGCCCTCTACAAATAGCACTATTGGTGAAATTGTTGGAAACTATTGATTGGAGAAGGGGGAGGTGATGTTCATTTCGTGGCTGTTCCAAGAAATGAAAAAATTAAATATCCTTTGTCGCTTATGGAATATGTGCCGCGACCTGGCATACAGCAGCCTGGAGAGTGAGTGGGAGGCTCCTTTTCAACATTATTTCATTTTCCAAAAAATAGCCAAGGTCAATAATGCCCCATTCCAGACGGGATACAGTTCGGATGTGTGCTAATCATTTAGGTATTGATCAGGAACATTAGGTATTGATCATATAGGTATTGATCTGGAACATTAGGTATTAATTATGTAGGTCTTACCCCTGTTGAACAGATCCGCTAGCTTGGACTACATCTGTACAAACGACTAACCTGGAATCCTCACACAAGACTGAAAAGACAGGAAACTGCACGTCGATTTCAATTACAGCACTTACGAGACAAACGGTCCAAACTTCCAATTCATTACAAAAGACTGATTTACATGACTATTATAAGGCCTATCTGAACATACGGCGTTGAGCTTTGGGACTCCACTAAACCTTCGAATTCCTCTCGTATCCAATCCGTACAATCCAAAATCCTTCGTAAAATCCTCAATGCTCCTTATTTTGTTACTAATAAAACCATACATAAATACCTAAATGTTCCTTATGTAACCGATCTAGCCCGAACCCGATATCATTCCTTCCATTATAAACTCCCTAACCACCCAAACCCACTAGTTTCTAACCTTGCTTCCTCTTCCATTCCTGGCAATCCTCCGAGGCGTCTGAAAAGAAGATGGCCTCGAGACCTTATATTGTAAAAATGTTTTTAGAGTGCTACCAATGGGTAGTTTCTCTACATGCTTGTACCATACCATTATGATTTCCTCAAATTTACTTGATGTATTTATGTACAGTTGTAAATATCAATAAATAAATTTTTTAAAAAAATAAAAATAATTATTTAGGTACTGATCAGGGAAACGTCGTTTGATATCGTAATTTACTCATTAGAAAAAAATGCTGACACATTTTATAAATTATTAGATTAGGAAAGAAACGTACCTGAAAAGAATATGAAATTAATTTACCTAAATTACAAGGGCCTTTCATAACTTCTGAGTTGAAGCAACTGTCGCGGTTGTGGAAAGATGTCTTACACCATGAGCAAGTTGAAACCTGAAGATCTTTTGAACTGAAAAGCTTCTTTGGCTGCAATGACTGAAAAAAAAACCATTAAGTAGGTTGAAATATCAAAATTCACCATAACTAAGTAGAAATTACTCTTTTGAGAAAATGGAATTAATTACTTTATTAGTGAAAAATTCACACCTCTGGAAGTTTTCAGACATTTCGAGTAGAAAATAATAGAACAAATATTTAATTAAAATTTATGCATCGTAATTACAAAAGAAAACAAAAATTCAAGAATGGAAGTCAGAGAGAAAGGATCTTAAAATAGGGTTTGTCGGTCCCACAAATTTCTTTAAATAATGTATATAACAAAAATTTTGTCTCCATGAAACATTAATTTTCTATCAATGTGATATTTGATTTAGAAGTAATAGAAATATTTTAAGGAAATCAGGTGATTTAGGCATTCCCCAAGGTGATGTATTTATAAATATATATTGAAATACACGAGAGACATTTGGAGAGATAGAGGTATATAATACAATAATATGGACTGATACATTAAATATAAATATAATCTGGTACTATTATTATTTTTATTCATGAAGAATTTATTCTAAAATAATAATAAAAATTAATTTTAGAACTGAGTTAATTAGTTAGATTCAGTAATTAGTGGCTGATACTGTGAACAAGGTTTATATTTTTCACAGCATGTTACTATCTGTACCAAATCCCAAAATTATTGCAATATAAAATTAAATATTCCTTCAAAGAATATGTTGTTTATCAAATAATTTTATATAAACAGCATATATTTGTTTCAATATTTTAAAAAAATATTTCCTTTTATTATTATTAAATTATTTTAATTTATTATATTACATTATTTTAATAGTTCATTTATCTAAATTTTTTTTTATGGAAAATTTAACGCTAAATACTTTTAGATCTGAATATTTAGAATTCAAAATAATTTTTTATAATTTATTTTATATATCTTGTGTTTCTGTTGAAATCCAATAAAAAGTATCCCAACTTCTCAAAGGACTTTTGCGTGACATACTTGATTGCATTTTCGTCGCAACATCAGTAGGACCAAAACTTAATGCCCCAAGTCCCGCATACTTAACTACGTCATAATCTATTGATATAAAAGCCCATCTTATTTTCCACTACCTTAGAGCAGAAATTGCACTTTCCCTTCTTTTCATATTTATGTTGGACCCAGTGATGTTCGTTTTTGACGTCTTCCTCCCTGTAGCTTCTTATGTCGGCATCTCGAAAAGTCAAGCGACAGTGCCACTTCATCTTACTCACAACCAATGGTACACAGTCGCCATGAGCTACGATGTGGCAAGCCGAACATTTCTGCTTCGATCCGCGTTTCTAAATAAAAAATAAATAAGCAATTTTGAATATCACAATAAAAAAAAAAAAATACATGACATGTTTTTGTAAAAAATATATTCAAGTATTTTTTTTTTTTTTAATTTGATAGATTTATCTATTGATATAGATATTACAATCTGCCACACAGTTGTGGGCAATAGGTAATAGCGATGAATAATCTCATACATACTAAAATAAAAAAAAAATAATAAAATAATAAAAATTAAAAAAACTCTCTTAAAATATATACAAACAAAAGAATAGACAAGATGATCAAGTATTATTAGCACTGAAGAATATAAACCCACAGTAATGCAGATCTGAAATAGTACATCTCAGTTAAAAAAAAACCAAAAATATTGTTAATGAATTTTATTTCCCGTTTTCTTCTGTATACAGTGTCGCTTTACCTTTATTCTGTTAGTTTTTAGGCTGTTGAAATGAGATGTACTGTCTCTGGTTTATATTCAAGTGACTTGCATTTTTTATTCCTTGACATGTCTAAAGACTGGTTTGATATTTAATGTTGTTTCAGAGACTCGGTTAATACTCTCAAATTTTACAATAGTAACCATAAAAAAAAAAAAATAATACTGATTTAAAGATGAAATGAAAGACCTGTTTGGGTAATTGTCATTTTACGAGCCAAGCTTTGAATGATCTAGTTACTTTGCATTAGAAAGGGAATGTGGATACGGTAATATTTCATATCTTTAGTTACTTATCGTCCATCGTGTTAAAATGTTCATCCGAGTTCTTGGTATTGTTAAAACTTACTTTTCGAGTGGTTACAAAGTCTGTAAGGTGAACTAGATTTAACAAGTTATTTGATAGTGACATAGTCAAATTCTAATTTATTTGCTTTAATCTAGGTATGAGTATCATACAGAATCAATATTATTGATTTGGGAATATCCCATCTCCCTGTCATGTCGCAATAATTATTATAGAAGAAAGGAATATCCAAAGTTCTCTTATTACATACTTATTCTTTATAACATGAGTTATTAGTATCAAGTTTTTTCTTTTGTAAGTAAATATCGCAATTAAAAGATTTCCAAAATAAGTAATATAATAAAATAAAAAATCCGATAGCTATCTAAGGGTATGAAACTCTGCAGCTACGATAAAATTATAAAAATTAAAACATGATGAAACTTACAACACAGTGTTCATCTGGCACATAACATTCCGTTGCATTCGAAACTGAAGACCATAGATGGCCACCTGGTTCTGCATTTTCTGACCAATCGGGTGTCGCTCCTGTTCCCCTCTTTCTAAAATAAGTCGCTGATTAAAGTATACGAAAATTTCTTAAAAAAAAAAAAACTCAAATTTTGTGTTACATAATATGAGATAGAAGTAATGATATCATCCAGACAGCTTTTTAGTCGGTCTTAATAACAACGAAAAAACTTGTTTTAAAATGTCTCAATGCAATAGTGATCGGTAATCGTGGGGCAACGTTGGTCCACTAACGTAGGGATAGGATGTTTAAGTCACTACTTATGATGAAGGCACTTTTTGTCAACGTGATGATGATGACAGTGTCGGCTATGATGTAGAGTTTAAAACCTGTTTCAACTGCTATTTTTATTTTTTGAAACTTAACTGCTTCAAAAAATAATATTTTCGTTTATTTCGTATTTTTGTTTCTGTTTAATACATCACATATCTGATGCCGCAACTTAAGATCAGGAGAAACTAGTAAAGAGGACAACAGGAGGCCTTGTCTCTCCAAGAGTTATAGCACCAAGGAATGAACACATTTGATTATTTCTTTTATTATAATGAACTTTGATCTTTTCATCAATTTAGTCCACTTTTTAAAAATCAAAATATGAAAAACATATAATTTGATGTATCATAAAATCCAAGCAATGAATAATGTCCATTATAGAGGGGACATCATAAACGCCATGTTGAATGACTTGAAATTTTTGTGGTGATAGGATTTACAATGTTCTATCTACCATGAACTGAGTATTTATAATTTGACATAGATTAGAATAGTTCAACTGTAGGCAATTTATTTTGGCAACCTATTTGATTTTAATCTTGATTTTGGACTTCATAACAAAATATCAACTATTATGACTTCATATTCTTATCATACAGCTTATGCAAAGCAAGTGACACCTCCCCATGCTCATATCATCAAGGAATCCAAAGAATGACAATTGCACCCGGAGTATCATGTGTCCCTATCGAAAGAATATTATATCTAGAAGTTCGACCTGCCTGAACAAGAAACCCTTCAGAAGAAGAAGTATTTAAAGAGAAAAGAATCTTCACCTCGCAGCAACAGTGGTTCCGTGAAATAATCTCGTCCAACTGAGATTTAAAGAAAATTAAAAATATAATAATATATTTACAGCTGCAATAAATAATATTAATTACATAGTACCATCTACGTATGATAAATAAAATTATATATCACTAACGGGGTTTCATTTTGTCAACTGTGACCAGCTCTGATGATAGAGATGAAAAGTATTTTTACTAAAGAAAAAAAAATTGTCTTTGATTTTTTGCATATTCAGTCGAATTTCAAACCTGAACAAAGGCAAAGTTATGCAAAAATGTGTTTTTCATTGTCAAAATCAGCAAAAACCTGGAACATTGACTTATTATTTACAAATGCGCAAACATATTTTCATTATTTTATTAATTTCATATTTTTTTATTAACTTTTGAAGATAAGTAATTATGTATATAATAGAAATCGGTAAAAAAAATGTAACTTCCACGTTGTGTAATTTAAAAAAAAGAAAATTAGGGGTTAAGGAAAAACATGTAGACATAGTGGTGAAACTATAATGATCAAATAATACTTGGCAGAAATTCTTCATATTAGAATATTATACAGTGTAATCTCGCTAATCCGGACTTCGGTACTCCGAACACTCTAGTAATCTGAACTGGCATTAAAAAAAAATTACTTTTTTTGAGAAAACTTAGCAGATAATAATATTTTTGTTTTCAAATAAAAGTGCACATGTATAAAGGACATTTTTAACTATAGGAATTTTATTGTAATCCAGTAAAAATAGAAAGTGGAAATAGTTACTCAGTTTCGATATTGAATAATCTTATTTTCTATGGTGAAAGAAAAATACTAATAAATTAAATTAATTTCCTTTATTTGTAATCTTAATATTGTCTTGAGACTGGTAATTTTTTAAAAATAAATAATTCAAATTTTATCCATTATAGTCTCAAAACCTTTTATTTCTCTTATAAGTCCGACGTTTCGGCCAATCCGGCCATCTTCAGGGACAATCTACTACAAAACAGCTTTTATTACTTGTATGGTCCTACAACTATTTCAAAATACTTAACGTTATTATTTATAATTTACCTTACCTTAATACAACTTTGAAACCATATAATTAAAAAAACTCCATCTCCATGCAGGCTATTCTGCCCAGGTCAAAACCATCAATTTCTAATTAGTCAAATATTCACTTAAAACAAAATCAAAATCATTTATCATCAGACACTATTCCTTAAAACATTTATCTCAACAATCTTTCCTTTTTTTATGTAATAATATGTTACTATACATTAAGAGTGTTTAATGCATTTATAAATACAGTGCAAACACCGGTAATATGAACTGGCGTAAAAAAAAAAAAATATGGTCTTTGTTTTAAAAATAAACAAAAGTGCAAATGTGTAAAGGATATTTTTTTAACTTCCCGATTATTTTAATCACCATGAAAATCGAAAGTGAACACTTTTACTAAGTTTCGATATCGGGTAATTTAATTTCTATGGAAGTATTCATAATATATTTTGCTGGAATTAGAAATACAAGATATCTATTTTATAAATGCAAATATTATAATACAAAGTTTGTAGGTCAACTTAATTTTTTTTTTTTTTTTAAACCGACTTTATTAAAAATGAATACATTTTTAAAACTTCAAACTGTCTATGTTCTATTAAAATATGTATTAACAAAAATCAAATAAATAAATAGTTAGGTACATACATATTTTGGAATATTTTTACTCCATTTTTGTTGATATTTTCTTTAATCTGAACTTTTCAGTTATCTGAAAACACCCCAGTAGCTATTAGTTCGGATTACCGAGATTACACTTGAACTTGCCGATAGCAAATGGTGCTTTATAAGGTACCACCACTGAAGATAAAATAAAATAAAAAAAATTAAGTTTACCTACAAAATTTGTATTATAATATTTGTATTTATACAATAGATATTATGTATTTCTAATTCCAGCAACTTAGTAAAAGTGTTCACTTTCGATTTTCATGATGATTAAAATAATCGGGAAGTTAAAAAAATATCCTTTACACATTTGCACTTTTGTTTATCTTTGAAACAAAGACCATATTTTTTTTTTACGCCAGTTCATATTACCGGTGTTTGCACTGTATTTATAAATGCATTAAACACTCTTAATGTATAGTAACATATTATTACATAAAAAAAGGAAAGATTGTTGTGATAAAAGTTTTAAGGAATAGTGTCTGATGATAAATGATTTTGATTTTGTTTTAAGTGAATATTTGACTAATTAGAAATTGATGGTTTTGACCTGGGCAGAATAGCCTGCATGGAGGTAGAGTTTTTTAAATTATATAGTTTCAAAGTTGTATTAAGGTAAGGTAAATTATAAATAATAATGTTAAGTATTTTATAAGTACGTTTATAGAAGTTTGCTTACCCAGACCCATTTCTCCAACACGACATCTCATTTTATTTTTACCACAATATTAGTTATACCGTCATCGTAAAATGACTTAAAGTTTCTATTAAGTATTAATAAATTATATAGTAATTAAAAAAAAAAAGTATGTAGGAGTTATCTTGAATTATTTTATGTACACCGAAGAACAATGTATCGATATATCGCTACCAAAAATGAGACAAGACTTACTTTTGAGAATCAGGCATGGTCGCCAACAGTGAGCCGAAGCCTTACTGCCATACACCCCTTATTAGATAACACATATTAAATTAGAAAGAGTCTTTTTAAATCCTCTTAAGGTTTACTAAGATGTTTTTTGTTGTTATTGTTCATAATTCATTACTACAGTGGTGTATAGTTTTTTTTTAAATACATTCATTATTTGAAACTGTTAATTATATAATAAACTTTTAAGTTTTAAACTGCTATAAACATTGAGAAACGAGGTGAAAATAATCGACTGCGCTCGTAGGCGTTCAAAGAAGCTCCCTTGAATAAGTTTTTTTTTTCAAGGAACTTTGAAATGTGAAATGCAGTTAGATTGTGCAATTTGATTATGTCCATTTTGTTTATTCTTTTGTTTGTATATATTTTAAGAGTTTTTTTTTAGTTTTTTTATTTTATTTTAGTATGTATGAGATCATTCATCACTAATACCTATTGCCCACAACTGTGTGGCAGATTGTAATATCCATCAATAAATAAAAAAAGTATTAAAAAAAAAAAAAAGATTGTGCAATTATCGGTTTTGTATGAGTGTAGAATGGATTGGTTAGTGTAGAACACTAGTTTAGAATGGAATGGTTTTTCTAATTCCACATTACACTCTAATCAAATTCTTAATGGTCTCCAGGTTAAAGATTTAAAATGTTTACACTATGTACATATAGTGTTTATTATTAGTAAGACACGTTTCGCCCCACTTTTCAGGACCTCTATAAGGTCTGAATCTTGGTAGATTCAGAACGGGATTTCGGTTGATTAAAATTTTAATTAGTATTAATTAATTCAAATTCTAATTAATGGTCTTCAGGTTAAAGATTTAAAATTTGTACAAGTGGAGAACGTGGTGCGGTCAGCAAAAACACACAAATTAACAAAAAATTATATATTCGTTTCGACCTCAGTTTCAGGATTCATGAGGGAGTTTTGGCAGAGATTCTGGTTAAACTGTGTACACTATGTGCATATAGTGTTTATTGTATGTTTACCTAAAAAGTGTATTGGTTGATCTTATGTAATGTGTTCTTGGAAGATGATCTTTGAAGAGAACAAGAAAGGTACAAAAATAGTAGAAACAGCAACGTTTTGCCTCACTTTGCAGAACTTTGTCAGGTCTGAATCCTGGTAGAATCATAGCGAGATTTCGGTTTTTTAAAAATTTTAGCAGTTTGGGAATTGGTATTTGGCCATTCTGTGTAACTAACAGGATTCAGCCCTGATGAAGCCTTTCAAAGCGGGGCGAAACGTTGGTACTAATAAATAGTTCAACCCTTGCAAGTTTCAAAATAGTAAGTCCTTATAATTCACCTTGACAATAATTCCCTTATTTATAAGGGAAAATGAATACAGTGTAATCTCGGTATTAGCTAATTTAATAAGTTCGGATTAAATAAAGTATTGAGAAAAATGGTGTTAAAAAAAAATCAACGGTGTGAATGTACATAACTATATTTTTTACATTTTTTTTTTTAATTTGAAGTTTTAAAAACTAATCTTTTTTAATAACTTAATTTATCGGTTTTGGTGTTCGTCAGGTGCTGTGAGTAACATCGCTGTATGTTAAATTATAAAATTATTAATTTATAAGCGAAACACGAATATAAAAAATACTCTTTGTATAGATTTATTTAAAAGGTGATCAAATAAAATATAAGCTCACAAAAAAATTATATATTATAAATATTTCTATTATTAATTAAATTAGTTTTACAGAATCAAATAATTTACCTAATGTAAATTATTTATTTCTAATCCCAACAAAAGGGAGCGCGGTAGCCACGGGGTAAAGCGCGTGGTTACTAACTCTTATGACTCGAGTTCGAATCGGGCAAGGCAGAAAATTATTTTCTTTTACACTGTAGCCGTGAGTCAACTCCTGTGGGTTCTGGAGCTCTCCTGGGGTCCACCCAGCCTCTTAAATTGGGTAAAAATCTGGCGGTCGAGCGTGATTCTAACCAAATCACCTCCTTGCACAACCATTGGTCTAGTAACAGTACTTCCTTGCAAAGTACTGAACCTTTGACCCTTCATGGCTTGTAGCGGTACAGATTTTAATTTTAATTTAATTCCAACAAAATATATTATTAACACGCCCTCATGAATTAGATTACGCGTTATCAAAACTGTAAAAATGTTCAGTTTAGATTTTCACGGTGATTACAATAACTTACTAAAAATCTATAAATGAAAACAGATACTCTTTGTGTAGATTTATTTAAAATTTGATTAAAAAAAAAAAATGAGGTAACTAAACATGATATCAAATCAAGAAGGTATTATATTATAAAGACTATTTTTATTTATTTACATGGTTTATTAGAAATTAGGTAGTTCGAAGTTGTAAAAAATTGTTTAGTTTTTTTGTATGGATTTATTTAAAATTTGATAAAAAAAAAAAAAAAAATTAGTTCACTAATAAAATTTGTACTATACATATTTCTACTAGTAAAAAAAAATAGTTTTACAGAATCTAATTATTCACACAATAGAAATAATTTATTTTTAATTCTACCAAAATATATTATAAATACTTTCATAGGAAAAAGATTACCCGATATCGAAACTGCAATTTCAATTTTCCATTTTCATGGTGATTACAATAACTTGCCTATTGATCGGGAAGTTAAAAATGTGCTTTACAAATATACATTTTTATTTTAAAACAAAAATATTTGTGATAAGTTGTCTCCAAAAAATTAACTTTTTTTTTTTTACGCGAGTTGGGTTACTAGAGTGTTCGGAGTAACGAAGTTCGGATAACCGAGATTACACGGTATCTAGTGTGCCACCTCACATGCCTTTCCTCCTGTATAAACATTCTTTGCTGTACCTTCGCTAGTGATTTTTATTTTTTTTTTCATTCTATTAACTTCTAATTACCTATATACGGTATGAAGTATTGCGATTGTGAACAAATTTCGAATTTCAGTCTTCCATGAAAATGTATGTTTTATAGTACACTACAAAAAAACAAGTCTAGTAAAATGTTGTATATGTGAAAAAAGCCAAGCTCAAAATCGAAAAGTTGTAGGAAACTGAAAATACGGAAATATTCATTTATTTATAATTATTGTTGGAAAGTATACAATTTTATTAATATTATTTGTACAATATTATAAATTTTAATTAAATAAGATATCAAATCAAGAAGGTATTATATTGTATACCTATGTATGTATGTATGGATTTATTGAATTATTTAATTTTAGTTCGAACGGTTGTGTTAAAAATTATGACCTAAATACTGTATTTTGATATTGAGATGCTTTAGTATAATAACAATGTATTTTAATATTGATATAGAGTATAATCCCGATAATATGAACTAATTGTTTGGATTACAGAAAGTATTAGGAAAAATATTGTAAAAAATTCAACAATATGAATGTATGTACATGACTATTTTTATTTATATATATTTTGTTTTCATAGTTTATTAGAAATTAGACAGTTCAAAGTTTTAAAAAAAATTTTTACATCCCCAGTTATGCTAAGTGATGTTTTAATTTGTTAAAGCTGAAATATTGTTCATTTATTAATGAAAAAAAAAATCTATAAATAAAAACAGATACTCTTTGTATGGATTTATTTAAAATTTGATTAAAAAAATAAAAATGAGGTAACTAAACATGATATCAAATCAAGAAGGTATTATATTGTATACCTATGTATGTATGTATGTATGGATTTATTGAAGTATTTAATTTTAGTTCACACGGTTTTGTTAAAAATTATAACCTAAATACTGTATTTTTGAGAGGCTATAGTATAATAACACTATATTTTATATTTATATGGAGTGTAATCTCGTTAATATGAACTAATTGTTCGGATCACAGAAAGTATAAGGAAAGATGGTGTAAAAAATTCAACAATACGAATGTATGGTACATGACTATTTTCATTTTTTTTTTTTTTTTTTTGCATAGTTTATTAGAAATTAGGTAGTTCGAAGTTGTAAAAAATTGTTTAGTTTTTTTTGTATGGATTTATTTAAAATTTGATAAAAAATAAAAAAAAAAATTAGTTCACTAATAAAATTTGTACTATACAAATTTCTACTAGTGAAAAAAATAGTTTTACAGAATCCAATTATTCACACAATAGAAATAATTTATTTTTGATTCCACCAAAATATATTATAAATACTTTCTTAGGAATAAGATTACCCGATATCAAAACTGCAAAAATTTCAACTTTCCATTTTCATGGTGATTAAAATAACTTTCCTGTAGATCGGGAAGTTAAAAATGTCCTTTACACTTGTCCACTTTTATTTGAAAACAAAAATGTTACTACCTGTTGAGTTTTCTCAAAAAAAAGTAACAATTTTTTTTTACACTGTACTATCAAAAAAATATATTTTAATATTGATATACTTTGAATATTTATATACTAATTTCCTAACAACAATTGGGCCGGATTCCATGGCTACGTTGTTATATAAGCCAATAACTAAAGCTAAGTTATATGCTTGGGATATTATATGAACATTTTTGCAAATATCTATTTTCCGGGAGTGCCGTTTTGTACCATCGATTTTAATTTTTTTTTACCATTTTCTCAAAAATAGCTTGAACCATTTTGATCTAACCCATCACATCAGTGTAAAGTTAAATGACCTTTAATATGAGTCTGGATTTATCCTCACTGAAATAGTCTGACAGGGCATAAATGGAGAATTTTCAAAAAAAGTACCTTTAATAGTCATAATTTAAAATAACCATTTAACGTAGAAATAATAAACGTTGGATTAATATACAATATGAAAGAACTTCGTTATGAACTGAAGGGGAAAATCGTTTTTTCGTGTATCTACGGTTGCTGTGACAATAATTAGTTTTTACATTCACTTACCTCTGTATGAAATATTTAATAAAAAGATGAATATCCATCCTGCAGAATAATGAAATTGCTGTTCTGAAATGTACAATGGTTAATTTCAACTGAAAATAGGATAGTAGGTGAAAGTTGGATGCGCGCGCCAACTTGTGAAAGTTGGAAGTTGTAATATCAAGAAAAGATATGAAAAATGTAATTATCTTTCAAACGTGATTTTTTTATTCTTCCAAGGGGGTATATTAATCGTCGTGAAATATAATAAGAAGTGAACTGGTTTCCAATGGAACCTGAGAGGAATATATTTTAAAAGATACGTTAAGTTTATGCCTTTTTCTCATCACTTTATTACTTTTTAGAATGGTATATGTCAAATATTTGTATTTTTAAAATCTTCAGATTTCTAATGGTATATTATACATCTGTATTACTACTTTAATTTTTTAAATTTTGTTTTCAACATGGGAAAGCATTTCTTTTTTTTCATCCTTTAATTGATCTTCAGATTCTTTCATAATTTGTATCTATTGAAACCTCTAAGACTAATCGATTGTTCTCAAGCCAGGTTTTGTTTATTTATTGTATTCTTAGAGGATTACGATTATTTCCATTCCACCTTGTAGATGTTTTCTTCATATTTATTGTATTATTTTATTTATATTGTCTTTTTATATTGTGGCAAAATTAAGGTTTTAATGATTATCCTGGTATCTTGGTTCTGTTCTTGACAAAATATTTACATGGAACCCTCATACCAGACTTAAAAGACAAGAATACAACTGAAGATTTGGCCAATTATATAGACTACTAAATAGACTCCTCCCGTTAAATTGAAATCAAACTACAGATCTACAATACCATACTTAAATCTATCTGGATATACGGACTTTAACTATGGGGGACAGCTAAATGTTCGAACATCGTAAGGCGGATCTACATGTTGGCCAAGCCGTGGCGAACTCAGGTATGCGCGAGCATGTGGGTGCGTGGCTTGGCTGGTACGAGTTGGCCTATGCTCGTTGCCGATCCGTCGAGAGTCGGTTTTCTGGACATATATCAAAAGGGGTTCGTGAGAGCTCTCGTGTGGCTTCTTCACCATTGTTCTTTGTTTAGTTGCAACTGAGAGCTGTTAGAAGGTTAAAGGTGTTTGTTGTTACTATTTATAATAAGTTTTATATTTAATCTCCTTTCATTTTCTTTTTTTTTGTAATAAAAATAATATAATCCCAGTGCAATAGCTGAAACCACTTGTACGTCCACCATGCTTGCTTCTCTGAACACTGACATTTGGATAGTCCGCTCGGACAGTTCCTTTGTTCACCGAGCATTTGTACAAGCTTCCGATCCGTGGCGAGCGACCAACATGTAGATCCGCCTATACGTAAACAATCTCTTCAGTCTAAAGTCCTTTGGACAATGGTCAAAACCCCATATTACGTTAATTAATTAGACCTTTCATCATGATCTCAACATAACATTTATCCTTGATCTCATTCCATCCAAATGTTCGACCTTCCAGCCATTGAAGTTCTGACAATGACCAGCCTCTCCATACAAGTCGTGAGCGTCTGTGGCTCTAGCGCCCTTCCGGGATTGGGGAGTCCTACCTTGTCATCCACATGTGGGTAGCGGGGATTGAGTTCAACATGATTTATTTTGTTTTTGATTAGATTTATTTAGATTAATTTTCTATACATGAGTTATTTACTAATTTTACTATCATTTATCTATCTAATTTCATTTTATTTTATGTTCATCCAAATTTTATTTTTGTTATTTTTATTTATTTTTTACTCTATACATTTATTTTTCTTATTGTATTTTGCCTATGTATAAATGGTGTGATTGAATATGTATAGCTTTAACAATCATTTCTTTTGAGTGTGGGAGATTTTATTATTATCTCAATAATACAAACCGATTTGCCTATAACTAAATACTTTGTACAATCTTAAACCATTCTCTGAAATAATTAAACTATTCTCAAAAGAAACTACCAGTTTTGTGAACAGTTATAAATATAATGGCTAAATGGAAGCAATAAATAATTTATTATATTTCATAGTTGAGTAAACACATCAATTTACATATCATTATAAATATATATATTAGTATTTATTTAGATGATCTATTATCTTCCTCTTTATTATTTAAACAAATTCTATTTTTTGAAAAATACAAATATATTTTTTTTTATTTCACTAATTTATTTTTACGAACAGAAAACACTTTTTCATCAGTAACTATTTCTACCGTCGTATTATTAAATTATTATGTTCTTTATAATTTCTTAAATAATTCTTTAAATAAAGTTATATACATCTATTAGCACTAACAAAATCATTGAAGTAGATAAATTGAATCTAGAGTGATAATTCGAAATAATTCTCACCACCAATCATCGTACTAAAAACTTTTTATTGGTCAACAAAATAAAAATAATAATAACAAATAAAAATATTTTATAAATCTTATACATCTGAATTAATAGGAAGAAGATCCTGGAACTGGTATTAGTTGAGCACTGGAATTGGCCCGACCCCTGTCCGCCAAATCCGAAGAACTAAGAAGTGGTTCCGCCTGGGAGAAAAGGTAAACGATTGGTTGGGTTAAAGTTGATGAAATGACAGTTTATTATATTTACATTAATTTTAAATCAATTAAAAAATTTACAATTTTACTTCCGGACTCACCATTTGAGGGAAGATTAAGGAAAGAGAAGAAGAAGAATGCAATCCAACACAATAAGTGTAAGTGTTCTAAGCATTCATTCATATCATAAATGCAGGAACAAAATAGACGAAAAAAAATGTAAATGATAACAAGATCACTCCTAAAATTAAAAAAGAAATATATATACTAACAAGTAAATATATAATAAATAAATATATTGTAATATTCAAAATTTATTTTAAATAAATAAAACGAAATTCAATTGTTTTTATTATTCTCAGATTTAAAATATAGCTTTGAAGATGACAAGGTTTAAATTAAAAGACTAAATATTAAATAGATACGAGAATTTTATTTTAAATGATATATAATATTATGGGCTCTTAATCTCCGGACAATCGGAACTGAAAGAAACTTAACTAAATTAGTGGCTACTTTTACAAATATACTTAAATTCTAGGTAGAGAAAACTAACCAATTATATATGCTTCTATGATGAATGATGATTCTCGATGTCTTCATGCTAAAGATGCTACCCCTGACAGTATCTAAAGAGTTGGTCCTCTTTCTAGCTTCCAGGATACGTCCATTCCACCGGCGATCCAAACAAAGAGTCTTTTCTTCCCTCAATTAAACTATCTTGGATGACTGGTGATTCTTTATTTCTTCTTTCTAAATATCTACCACTAATAGTAGACAAAGGGTGGTCCATGATTCACGATGTATATTTTTCCTTAATACTTATTATCGACTTCTAGTTTTTCTTAAATTTAATGTAAATACAATTATGATACAAAATAACAAAATTTTATAAAATCTCTTGTCCTCAACATAACAGCAATTCAACGGACTTCCGAAGGACGCGCGCCGCCATCTTCTTTATTTTGAATGATGTATTTTTACTTCATATTTCACTGATGAAAATTGGTCAGCTTGCTTTTTGGACTAATACAAGAAAAACATCAAATATTAACGTTGATACACAAAATAAAATATAACTAAAACCAACTATACATATAAAAACAACGTTTTATCAAAAAAGAGGATATTACAATATATAATAAAGTTAGGTAAAGTTCTTTGTTTTACTTAAGTTAATATTTAGTTTCTTTATTCTTATTTTTTTTACTTCTTTCCATAACTTTAATTTTTTAATTATTACTATTAAATTAAATTATTTATATTTTTGTGTTTCAACACACAAATGTTTCCCAATTAAGTGTACCCCGAAGGGCTCCGGAGGGTTTATATTAGAAAGATTTATATTTTTATTTAAAGTTTTTAGTATTCATATTAAATATTCTTTTTTTTTCTTAATATTTATTTATTGCTATTTACAACTGTACATTATAATACATTTAGTAAATCTGATCTAAGTTAAATTGGAGCGTTACAGGCGTGTAGAGAAACTCAGAGAACCCATTGGTAGCACTCTAATGACATTTTACATTAGCTGGTCTCGTAGCCATCTTCTTTTCAGGCGCCTCGGAGGATTGTCAGGAATGGAAGAGGATGCAAGATTAGAAACTAAGGGGTTTGAGTGGTTAGAGAGTTTATAATGGAAGGAGTGATATCTGGTTCGGGCTAGATCGGTTACATAAGGAACATTAAGGTCTTTATGTATGATTTTATTTGTGACAAAGTAAGGAGCATTGAGGATTTTACGAACGAGAGGAATTCGAAGGTTTAGTGGAGCCCCAAAGCTCAACTCCATATGTCCAGATTGGCCTTATTACAGTCATGTAGCTCAGTCTTTTGTAATATGTTGGAAGTTTAGACCGTTTGTCTAGTAAGTGCTGTAATAGTCGAAATCGACGTGCAGTTTCCTGTCGTAATTAAATATTCTAAATTAAGCTTTTGTGAACATGGGTCTTTATTTCCTTCTATCAACTTATCTTATTCAACTGGACTTTCTCTCAACCCTGCAGATCACGTAATTAAGGATTTTGCAACTTCAAGCATTGCAAATGTTGAGATCTTTAATTTCGAAGTCTGTATGATAAATCATACGGTACGATTCATATACACTTCGATTTAAGGCTAAGAACTGAAAAAACTAAACACAGATAAGGAATTAACGAACAAATGCATTGAATAAGTTATCACTGAAATGGTAGAGGGGAGGGTTCAAGGGCTGCTTCCCAACTGATACGGCACCCAGATTTCAAAAAAGGATCTGATTTTATTGAAAATGGATTGCATGGCTGCAGGTTAGTAAGAAATTATGTTTATAATCCTAAGTTTCTTTATATACCGATGAATAAAAATATTTTTACGTAATGAAGGAAACAGCTCCAACATTATTATGTAAATGCGGGTAGCGAAATTATGGATTTTATTGAAAATAATGATTTGTTTTCTTCTTTAAGTATGTTTCCTAATATCTCTTATTGAAAACGCCATAAGTCAAATACCCAACAAGGGTCATTTGCACATTTAAACATAAGCATAAAACAGTAAAATACAACATGAAAATTATGATTATATAACTTTCATTCTTGTTTGAATTTTAATAGCGACACTGTATTAACTCATATACGTAAAATGATGTTTTATATGTTATAAGACTTCATATGCTACTTATATTTCAATTACGGACTTAGCTCTCGATTTGTATATAGCCAACTTCTTTTTATATAAGATCTACTTTTTATCTTATGTGTCGCGATCGACTTGTCATAGGCGTTGTCTAAGTGGTAAGAAGGGGTGTGGAATACATACTATGTTTGTACACAGTGTTTCAGTATAAGGTGCATTCCAGCGGGGTATGGTTAGATAAGTAAAATATATGTTCAAAACCATTTTTTATTTTTTAAATCACTTATTAAGTTTTCGAGATATAGGTTCATGAATAAAAATGATTTCCAGACCCAAATTTTGATAGCAGCATTCCGTACATGCGTTACCTAAAAAATTTCGTTTTCCGACACTTTTTCAAGATAGATTTTTACTAACTTAAAATGCAATTTAATTTTTTTATCAACTGTAATGTATAGGTTGTATTTGTTGGTAAATAATTTGATTTCAATACTTCACTTCGCGTTTTTTTTTTGTTGTTTTTTTTTTGGGCCAGGGAAATGTATCTTGAATGATTAATATGACTTACTTTTAATATATCATTAGCTCGCTGAATACAGATCGTATTAAAATACAGATAAACGGCTTATCTACCTACGTAAAAAACAGCAACAATAATTGAAAGGGTCAAAACACTCACATCCAGAGAATGTAAAAAAATATGAATAATTAATAACTTTTTATCCATATGAAATTTGTCTGAAACTATTGCTTTAAAGTTTTGTATTCTACATTCGCTTCGAAGTCCGTGGTACAGGGGATTCCACTCCAGACATTACGAATGCGGTTAAGTCTAGAAAACAAAAATTGAGAAAATTAATGTTTTTTGATACGTTAATTTTTTTAATTCTTGGTTTATTAATTTGATCAGAAAAGTATTTTTTCTAAGTGTAAGCTCTGAAAAAAAAAAACAAGATATATGTAGAATGTGTAGATAGAAACATAAGTATTTATTGGAATAATGGCTGCATCTTAAAAATGTTAGGACTTATATATTTTGGCAGCTGAAAAAAATGAGAAATTTATGTAATAATAATACAATATGGATACAAATAACATTTGTAGTTATAAGTTTTATGTTTATTCATCATAACAAACATCTTCTTCCGAATTATTTAAATGTAAATTTTTATCTCCACGAGTTGTTCTTAATGTCCTTTAAAAGTCGTGTTTAATTGGAAGTATATACTTTAATAAACTCATGACGTCTTTTTTTGTTTCTTTTGAAATTGTTCTGCCACTAGGATATAACATTGGTTGAGTTATATTTTTTTTAATTCCTGGCCTACCTATTTTGGGGTTTTTATATCGATTACATGAAAGGTATCATCATCCTCAAAATTATTTTTGAACTTAATGCCGCTTAAGGTTTACCTTTCCAGTTTTATCCATCGCATATTAAACCAACTTCCTGTTCACTGACAAGGTTTATCATCAAATTTCTTTGCAGGAATTATTTTTGTATTTTTATTTCTATTTTGATATTACTTACCTTGTATCATTTTTAGTTTTTCAGCATTTCGAAACTATTTCCCAGGATTCCTGCTATGTTTTCTACCAAATTTTCGCTCATTTTTATTATTTTCTACATTTTCGTTATTTGACGATGCATCAGGATCAATACGGTTAACTCTCCTTGAATTAGGATAAATGAGCGTATCACTTTCTTTTTCTATTTCTCTCGGAATTTTTATCTTTAATACAATTACAATAAATCTTTTTTATTATTTTTAAAAAGTCAGAGTTAATACAGTTATTAATGACAATTTATTTACTGTTTTTGATAAAACAATAATTTTCACAAATACTTCAATATAATATTTTTATTTTTTAACCAAAATTTAGATATTTATAATTAAAAGAAAGCACGTACTTATAACTCGAACAATTCTAAATAGTTATAATTTGTTATGTTACTGTAAGTAGCAGTTAGAGTTACTATAAATTAGTTATTTTTCAGTGTTACCAACAAATATCGAAAGAAGAATAATTTAATTTTTATTTGAAAGTGTATGTAAAAAAATATTGATAAGAGGTGGACTTCTTCACAATGCCTTCTGAAATTATAATATAATATATTCAGAAGCTACAATAAAAGGACTGTCTGACCTAGAAAAAAGGAAGTAACGAGTAAACCCTTTAATAACCCAGAACAATATTATTTATTGCATCAAAATGTACAAAAATCAGAAAATATCAAAAAATGGATTTTGGCATTGGCTTCAGAGCGACTCCTTTAATAAGAATATATTAGCGACGTTTCGGGGTTTTATTTTTCTTGTTTTCATACCCTACAGCTAAAAATAAAAAAATCTGAACTAATTATTGAACAATAAAATTTACTAAATGCAAACTAAGGTTGATAAAATGAAACATCACATACAATTGTTTAATAACTGATGTATTCTACATAACATGTGTCAACTACTTTAGTAGTTACTAATTTTTCTCTATTAATTAGTTATCTAATAGAGAAAAATAAAATGTTTTTTTGGGAGGGTTTTTCAGACTCTAACTGTTCTTTCAAACATGTATTCAATCAATTAATTTATCTTTTGGACATTTATTATTAGTGTTCCAATGCGATTACGAGATTAGAGTAATATATATTTTTTTTTAATAATTTATTTATTGTTATTTACAACTGTATACATATATATACAACAAGTAAATTTGCTGTAGGTTACATAGTGACATGATAAAAACATGTGGAGAATCTACCCACTGATAGAACTCCAAT
>NW_027107551.1:557268-558412 GCF_000696795.3 Halyomorpha halys | reverse complement strand
TTATTTTAGTATGTATGAGATCATTCATCACTATTACCTATTGCCCACAACTGTGTGGCAGATTGTAATATCTATCAATAAATAAAAAGTAGTAATTAAAAAAAAAAAATTAAATAAAATAAGTCTACCGAGTTCCCTAAAGTATCCCTTCATAATATTCATCTTACCCCTGTTGAACAGATCCGCATGAGTATCCTATGAAGTAGGTACCCCTCAATTAGGGAAATATCTTGGCGGGAGAGCGTGATCTTGAACTCATCACCTCTTGTACAACCGTTGTTCAAGAAACAGTACATCCTTACAAAACACTAAACCCTTGACCCTGCAGGGTTTTGTAGTGACACAGGTTTTTTTTTTAATTGAAGAAAAAATTGACATCTACTAATCCAAGATTATTAGTATATCCATGGTTTGTTACTACATCGGACCTTATGTCCTACTAAAGCACTTTTCATTACTAGGAATGAGATTTTTTATGTTTTTACACATTCTGTTTTTTCACTTCTATATAAATGTTTACGTTTTGTAGGTACGGTTCGTTATATTCGAAGCAGCAATTCTATTTCACACGTTTTTAAATATTCCGCAATTTTACATATTTTGCTTATTATTGCATATTTTAATCCCTATTTCCTTTTTCACTTTGTACATTTTTTGTTTCGAAAAAAACAAAAAAACAATTCGATGATACAAATTAGAACATCGTGCGTTCTCAACTATTTTTCGAGAAGCCTAAACTGAGTATGAAAATAAACGGTATCAATTTTATTTTAAGATCTTTCCTGATTAAATCGCTTTCCTCGAAGTCGATGGTGTGTACGTAATAAAAAATATTTTTTTTCGAGTAAATATTAATTTTAATAATTAATAAAGCACTATGACAATTATATATAATTTTGGTTTCATTCTCTTTTTCGTGGTGAAATGTTGCAACCTTATTGACTTTGGCCTACTAGTTTTGATCCTGGGTACGCCCTTGGGTGTGTACTGTTTTTCTTGATTTCACAATTTGATTTAGGTCACGAAAATATCCCCTCAACTCCTATATTCCCTTTTCTAAATTGCAGTAGTCTCGGTTGTTCCGTAGATTTCAAATTATTAATAGATAATAAATTATTATTTAAATTTTAACTATTTATTTTTT
>NW_027107551.1:554492-557218 GCF_000696795.3 Halyomorpha halys | reverse complement strand
TATGCGACCTATTAATCGCTCCTTTATAAGCGATAAAAAATTCAAGCCCCCCACCCATCCCATAAAATAGTTCAACATAAAAGGCTATAAATTTGACGTTTTGATCGATAATTTTATATATACATACACACACTTGCCTTAAACATGTAATTTCAATTTCGCAATACTTTTCGTTTTTGAGTTTGGCTGTTCTCAGACACAAACACACACAGTTATTTTGGACTCACGGGACCTCAAAATTTAATTCTGTCGAAAACTCGAATCCAAAATTTTACACGATAGCAATACTACTTCCCTTACTATATATTCCATATTTAGGCAAGTAAAAGTAAAAAAGTGAGAATAATGTGAATTGTAGGTAATTTTATCATTTTTATTTTAATATAAGATTATTTTTGTTGAAAGAACAAATTTTGCAAGCAATAGACCGAGAAAAAAAAACAACTGATTTTTAGTGTTTTTTTTTAATCATTTCTTCTATTTGCATTTCAATTTGACCTATTGCATGGAAACCACACATTTAAAAAAAAAATGATGAGCACAGGAAGTATGAGTAATTTTCTCATCATTATTTTAGTATCAATTTATTTTTTACGTAAGTCAAAAACCTGTGATTTGTAGATCTTTTTATGATGATTTCTCATATTTACCAAAAAAATGTTTTTTCTAAGAACTTCAGATACCTGTTCAGTACCTCTAGTTAGATATTGTAAGCCACATCAAAACTTCCCACTTGAAGGCCTTTCCGGACACTATTCGATAAGACTAATAATGGAGCATAGGAAGTCTCAAGAGATTTAAAATTTGAGCGAGAGGATTTTCATGAGAGTGTATAAATATACATATATATATATATATATTAGAACTCCGATAACATTTCTAGAGGAGAAGATCTCGAGGCCATCTTCTTTTCAGACGCCTAGGGGATTATTAGGTAATGAAGGAGAAGCCAGGTTAGAAACTAGTTGGTTTGGGTGGTTGGGAAGTTTATCATGGAAGGATTGGTATCTGGTTCTTGCCAAATCGGCAACATATGGGAGATTGAGGTCCTGATGGATGGATTTGATTTGTGACAAAGCAAGGAGCATTAAGGATTTTGAGCTGTAAGGATTGGATTCGGGAGGAATTCGATGATTTATTTTTTTAATTTATTTATTGAAATTTATAACTATATAGCATAAATGTTGCAATAGCATGATAAGGTCTCGTGGATAAACTACTCATTGGTAGAACTCCGATAACATTTCTAGAGCCCCTAGGAGGAATATCAGGTATTGAAGAGGAAGCAAGGATAGAAACAAGTGGATTTAGGTGGTTAGGGAGGATTGCTCAGGGAATGGCTGATATCTGGTTCTGGTCATATTGGCAACAAATGGAACATTGGGGTCCTTGTGGATAATTTTATTTGTAATAAAGTAAGGAGCATTAAGAATTTTGGTTGCTAAGGATTGGATAAGTGAAGAATTGGATGATTTAGTGGAGCCTTTCAGTTCAACTCCGTACATTCAATTAGGCCTTATTATGGTGATGTAAATGAGTCTTTTGTAACTAACTGCAAGTTAAGACCATTTTTCTAGTAAGCATTATAATAGTCATTGCTTTTTAGTAAAATTAAAACAGTTACACATTTTGTTTATTTTTTCAAGTTTAATTTCCCAATTTTTTATTTTTAATATTTCTTCGTTTTTACTACATATTTATGTAAAAATAAATATATATCTATGTACATATGTTTACTTTTTTATCACATATAAATTCTATCTCTCATAATTACTCCCTGACGAATGAGACTAAGGTGCTCTCTCAGGCTCACATCTCTGGGCTATCTAACTGATTTTAGTTTCAATATTATAAACTATGGCGTTGATAAATTCAGGGTTTTACGCCGAGATAAGCCAAATCAACCAACCAACTAAAGGAGAAATATGTTCTCAGGTTAATTCGGTGTCAAAGAAACCCAAAATCATGGGTACTATATTTTTAAGAGATTACTCTCTTCAGAAAGATGCATAAATAAACTAAAATTTTGACTTATGCCACTATGAATCTCAGACCCCGATTCGTTCTGTATTTTCTTTACAATTTATGTGATACTTACGAACTGAAAATATATAGTACAAATATTCAAATGTGATATGTAAACTTAATAGTACAAGAGCCGGGAAGAAAAAAAGGCAGTTATCTCACCCCAATTTTTGATTACTTTAATGAAAACTATGTATAATTACAAGTAAAAACTGATGAGTCTGCCATGTATAGGTAGGGGAATAAAAAATGGCGGCTGTTTCAAAACCTTAAAAAAACATTAATTTTTCATTCGGAGCTAATTTGCTCTTCTTTAAATGACTTTCTCTTGGTCATTTGGTCAAACTTTGGCTAGGTTTTCTTTGTTGTTCCAATTTTTTTAGATATAGAGCTCCGAGTGAAAAATCAGTTTTTTTTATCGCTTCGAAACAGCCGCCATTTTTTTATTCCCTCTACCTATACTTGGCAGACTCATGAATTTTGATTAGTAATTATACATAGTTTTCATTAAAGTAATCAAAAAATGGGGTGAGATAACAGCCTTTTTTCTTTTCTTGGGCTCTTGTACTATAATGTTTGAGGGGTAGATCAAGACATGTGTGGCCCTATGCGACCTATTAATCGCTCCTTTATAAGCGATAAAAAATTCAAGCCCCCCACCCATCCCATAAAATAGTTCAACATAAAAGGCTATAAATTTG
>NW_027107551.1:548940-549520 GCF_000696795.3 Halyomorpha halys | reverse complement strand
ATATATATATATGTCAGATATTTATCACTCTGGAGCACTTCAGCTTATCCAGATAGAGGAGCTTCTAACGCTAAGATGAACATAAAATTTCGATTTCATAAGAAATCAATTAATAAATAAAATTTTAAATGATTTTAGTATTTTGACTGGTTTTAGTAAATTAATCTATAAGAAAAATTTAAAATTCACTTTTCAAGCAGACCTGTGTTATTTAGCTATCACTGTTTCTGGTGATATTACTACATTTAAGAATTTTGGAAAAATAATAATTCGTCTAAAAAAGATTCTGAAGAATTTGAATTAGGCCAATTTAAATAGGTCTACGTAAATCATATTTTAGAGCCTTATGAAATCACAATGACGTGTAGATTTGATGTTTGATGATTACCTCGTAATTAAAATGTTGAACTGTATTTTTAACCACACTCACTATTCATTTTTGTTAAATATAACCATTCGGCCACTTATTAATAACCTACTACATTAATACGACATAAAAGGTATAAAGTATATAAAGGTATATTAAAGAACCATAAAAAGATTACCTTAATGTTGTTGAAATAAAGATGACATCAAATAT
>NW_027107551.1:499330-548830 GCF_000696795.3 Halyomorpha halys | reverse complement strand
TTTTTCGATCCCTCTAAAACAGAAAGAAAAAGTGAATTAATAGGTTCATTACTGTGAAAAAGAAAAGTAATTCGTGTTGGGTCTTACCTTTTACTACCTTTGGTATTTTAAGGTTACCTGTTATGTTTATTTGTTATTTATGAGATATCCATTCTAAAAAAGGTGCTATTTTAAATCCGGAGGTGAGGGGCCTCCTCTAATAAATAGAGATAGGATTCAAACCATGAGTTTATATGACGACTGGACCCCTTCCGGTCACCTAATAGGGTCACGTGAGCACAACCTCTTTACACACTCAAGGTCCTTTATTTGTGTTCTTGCATCTCAGATCCAACCACACATAAAAGTTTAACTGTCACACAAGAGTGTTAATGTTTTATTTCATTCAATGAATTTTGGCAAAGTCGCTTTGCCAATTCATCAATTCAATTCAAGTTTTTGGAGAGTAAATACGATTAATATAATATTTTATACTGTAGTAAGATAGTCCGGTTGGTGGTCAATAAAGGTATCAAAATAGTAGAAGAAAACTATTTATTGTTAACCAAAGTTTGGCCCCAATTTGCAGGGCTGTCAGATTGAAACAAAGATGTCAATTGTCATTTCAGTGGGGCACAGTGGGGCGTTGGTTAACAATAAATAGTTTTGTTTTACTTTTTTGATACCTTTATTGACCGCCACGCATACTATCTTCCTACAATATACATCATACGGTCAAGTATCTTCTTCCAATATAAAACTTTATACTTTACGTTAGATATACCTTTTGCAACGTTTTTATTTAAATTGTTTGTTTTTTTCCAATACTCATAGACATATTAAATTTTGAAATTGAATAATTTTGTTTTTTTTCTAGATGGATAATGCATGTTTTCAAGATGATTCTATCATTGAAATGGAAAATGTCAGATTAGAAGAAAGAAATGGAAAGGTTGCAGAAAAAGAGAAGATTGCTGTCACCTTTGAAAACACAACGTATACAAAGGTGAACTACAGTTAATCTATTTTATTTGTGCTTCAATCGATATAATAAACATTTATACTTATGTATCAATATTTGCAAACAAAAATTAGGTTCAAAAATCATTATTGTATAAAAATACTTAATTCTCTACAAATATAAGGTAAACCTGTACTACTACAACCCATAATGGATTTTGGAGTTCTCATCTATAAGGAAAAGCTGCTCTACGCCTAAGGTTATAACCATGAAGGTAATGTGGTCAGCACCCACGTTTATCCCCCAGGTTTTCCCTCAAACCCAATTTTACAAGTTTTCACTTCAATGATTTATAAAACTCGAGATAGTTCTTTTGGAATATGATCCGTTTTGGAACAGGGAAGAAAATTTAAATTTTGTGTTTGAAAAAAAATATACAGGACGAGTTTTGATTATTCACAAACATCTAAAAATGTTCAGTGATAATCATAAGAAATAAAATTTCAGTACTATAAAGATTTTCTATTGATTCCTTGGGGGGAAAAAGAGCGACTTAAGAAGGAAATACCATAAAATGAGTGATGAAGTAAAACCTTGGGTTTCGTTTCTCCAGGAAATCGAAATTCGTTGTAAATATATATCGGAATATTGATAAGCTTTTGATTCAAGACATCGCCATCTTTATTGGAAACAATGAATGATGGGCTCACCAGCCAACACTTACTACGCGACGATGCAGTGGTCTGAGTCTTTTGCGGTGTCAGTGGTTGACTCCTATTTTACAGAGGTCTATTTGCTCAACATTAGCTAAGGCGAATGAAGTTGGGATTTGAGCTGATCAATTTGTTATTGATGAACATGAACGGCTGGTAAAAGTATCACATCGCAGGGAATTATCATGAAAAAGTAATTTGGAAATGTTGAATGGAATATTTTAGCTTGAGATCATCACGAGCAAAGAATACAAGCCTGATGAAACAAAAGGAATAGTAATAGTAAAAAAAAAGAAGAAAAAAGTGGTATTTCGATACTTTTATGTCAGTTAAACAATTCTAAAATTCTAAAAATGTTCAAAATGTAATAGTAATCTGACCGTCCTCCAAAATGTTCAAAATGTAATAGTAATCTGACCGTCAAACACATTTTTGAAGAATGTCATCATTACACATCAACTCTGAACCAGTTAGGGATACCAACGTTGGTATCGTTTCTCAACGCCATTGGAACATTTTCCAATGGCGTTGAGAAACGACGAATCTGTAATAGTAAAAGTCATTAAATTCATCCATCAGACTAACTTAATAACCAGCCTTTAATTATTATAAACATCTATTTACCTTGCCTTATTTTTAAAATTAGAACAGTCAGTTATCTGCTTTTCACCATCCTTTCCAATATCGTAACGATTATTAAATAAATTATAATTGGTGCGGACCAGTACACCATAACAAAGCTATGACTAAAACAACTAGGCCTTACCAAGCCAACAACCAACGGGCGTTGATGACCAGGCTGTTAAAGGCCCTTTCAAAACTAACAAAAAACAAAAAATTTTAAAAATTAAAAAAAGCAATATACTTATAAAAACAAGGAAATATAGTAAATTAATAAGATTTGAAAATATTATTGGAAATTTATTGTAACATTAACAGAAATCGTTAAAGTTCAGTTTTTTGTTGATATGGCTATTAATATTACAGTTTTGAAGATGTGCAATAATTTTGGGTCAAATATCAAAGTAGACTATCCGCCTAACAACCAATAAAAAAAAACCGCAACCTTCCAAGTTAAATAGTTGTGTTTTTACCATACCGTGAACTAGCCCCATTTTTTTACAATCATTCCCTCCATCAAAAATAAGCTGATTCATTTTTTTATTTCTAGTCTATGTTCAATAATTTATTTATTTTCAATAACAACATGCTCGGTAATTCCAGGATTGTATTCAAGCAATAGACACGTATAGAAAACTAGCCAAATTTGTATTTAAAAAATTAGTAATAAGACCAAAAACGACAGGACTTTTATTATTTTTTTAAGCTATTGCGTTTTCACGTGTTTGAATATAACAGTATGCTTCACTAACCAACCTTGCATTCAAAAACAACCGGTTTAGTGAAAATATTGCAAGTTGAAATTGGCAGACTCCTGGAGAATTTCTGTAGAGAATTTCCTGGTGACTATGAACATTGGAAAAGAGTTGGTTCCAAGCTTCAATTGCGGTTTTGACATTTTTTTTTCAGCCTTTTCCGTCCTGGCGGACCTGAGTCACGATATTTTTTAGAGCTATTCTCCCAAGCTTTTCTGATATTTCCGTACTATACGTAATTTTTCCATTCTTCCCACGCTTAACAGTGTTTGACTTTGGCTCATTGTTGTTGGAAAGTTTTACTTTAGACGAACTAGGAAGTTCCACTAAATCAAGAGTTCTAGGGCCATCATCGGCACTGAATTCACCAACCATATCGCGCTCATCATCACTGGATTCTTCATCTATAAGGTCTTGGGTTTCATACTCAACTTCGCCATCGGCTATTCATGCTCATTTTCTTTTGATGATAAACCTTATTGACCATTTTTCTCCATTTACTATAATGTACTCCATTCTAGATTTAAAAAGAAGCAAAGCAAAAGAAAGCCCATGTTAAAATTTATGAAATACCAAGTTAGTTTAAGAGAACAATTTATCTACAAATAGCAGGCATTGAAGGACAAAGCCTGCTCCCCAATAATCACAGATCCAACTACAGCAGACACCCTGGGGTCAAAAATGTCCCAGACGAGATTCTTAATGATCCTGCAATTCCCAACGAATACTAACCTGAATTATCAATTCTTCGCCAACCAAGGACTACCAATTAAATGTAAAAAATATCCGCAGTTACTTAAAAAACTTTTTAAACCAAAATATTTTCGCTAGTCATATTTGACACCAGAGTAATGAAAAGTTAAATACATATTTATTCTGGAGTGCTAGTGTTTGAAATATCTATATCATGGGTGTATTGTGGAAAAAACCCTGGGCAAATTAGTATTTTGTATGATATTTTAATTTTAAGGTGTAAGTAATGTAAATCAAGATTTAATATATCCAACAAATCTAAAATTTTTTCTTCTTAATAATTTTCGTTTTTTTATATAAATTTTCTTTGCAAGGAAAGGGATTTTTAAAATGATAGATTTTGGCCCTATATGAATTGTCAAACAAATCTATCAATTTTAATCTCTTCCATTGAATCATGTTTGGGGATAATTTATTCCTCTATATAATATTATTTATGTTCACAGATAGATGTACCTGAAACTGGGTTAAACCAAATCAATAAACAACCAAGTGAAGCTTGTCAACCACAATTGTGTCGAGAAGTGAGCAAACGTTACCAGAAGGTCTTGGAAACCAACAAAAATTTTGATCCAATGCTGAAACTGAAAGCTATATTATTTCTAATTATTTGCTTTACACTTTTTATTTGGTGCTTAGTACACTTTATTGCAATCAATTCTCCAACCAACTAAGGTACATATTCTGGAAATTCTTTTCTTTAGTGTTTTTATTTGTGATATTTGGAAAACTTCTGGCTCTATTGAAATTATTAGATTAAATGCTTTTAATGTGTAATTTTGTTTTAAAAATTACCCAACCCTTAAAATTTAATGTGTTATTAAATATAAAATGACATATTATTAGTAAAATCTCTCGATTCTAGTTCAAATTCTTAAAAATGTTTTTAACATTTTGAGTCGGTTTACAAAAACTAAAATACAGTAGTGGAAATTAAAAAATTAGATAATAAGAAAATAAATCATCTTAATACAATACTAAACCAAGTAATAAAGTATATTATATCTACCCAATATTGTAAATTTTGAAATTTTATTATGTAAGTACTTTATATAAATTTTATATTTTGAAATATAAAAACTTGCTGTTTTATATATTCTTGTTCATTAATTTCCTTTGTTCCATGTTTATTCTCAGAAGGATAGAATGATGTGTTTCTCTCATAGCCTTTTTATTTGAATAAATTGAAACAAGTATTAAAGTTCTTATGTAAACTATCCATAAGGAAGAAACAGACAATACTAATGGAGTTTGGTTTTCTTTAATTAAACTTACAGCAATTTATATTGTCAGGTGAATGTGTATAATTAATTTGTTCTGACTCCAATTCATATGAGGTACTCTACATCCGAAGGATTCGACAATGTATGTTCTGTGTTAGGTAGTTGGATAAGAGATGCATTGACAGGATAAGTTTTACAGTTATTCATCGTAAATTCTTAAAGGATGGAAACTTCACTCCGTAAGATATGTGCTTACAGTCATGAAGGGAATGGCAAGTCCTGGAGGTATTCGCTATAGGTCAAACTCTATGGTGTAGGAAACTCCACTACGTAAGATATGCGCTTACAATCATGAAGTACTACAGGTATTTGCTGTAGGTCCTGACAAACAGAAGTTTTAGGAAAGAGAAGAAATCCAGAGAAGGTAGAGTAGAATAATAACACAATATACATTTCCAAAATTAGAGAAAAAATAATCTGATCCATTATGTATATTGTTACTTACTTCCTCCTAAAGAATTGTATCCGTGTGGCAAATATTCACACCCAGTTCTTTAATTTTGGGCTAATCTCTCTGGGCTATTAATGCCATCGATCTACACTACATTCTACTTTAAAACATCTAAATTACCTATGCCACCTATTTCCATTTGAAACTCATAGGCTCCTAGTCACTTCTCTAATATTTCCCCACTTTGACTATTGCTGTACTGTATATGGGGGCGTCTCTAGGGATCTCGAGGTAAAATTAAAACGTTTGATAAATTGCTGTGTACAATTCATCGTCGGGATCCCAAGGGATGCCTCTGTTTCCCATTTTTATGCAGAGTTGAAGTGGCTTTATCCTAACTACCATCGTAAGTATTTCCTGACATCCTTCATCTTCCAAGTCATCCATTCCCACCGTCCTTCATACATCCCCGAGCTCCTTCAATTCAAATCCTCAATTCGCTCCCACAATACCCGTTCCAGGTCTTCAGATTTATACACAAGGGCCCACCGAGCCGCTGTGTTCAATAGAACGATCTATATATACTTATACGATCCTCATCCTTAGGGATTTCCATCCTTTCAATTTTAAAAACTAGTTTAATATAATGAAATTTTATAAGAGCAACATTAATTCAATTATTAATAAAGTTTAGTTTAACAATAATTATTATACATTTCGAGAAAATACAAATTACTTGTGATGAGAATAATGTGGTAAGCAGTGATATATCACATCTTTGAATAGTGGCATATCTGACAAAAACAAAGTTCTATTTTATTTGGAATTGGACATATCCCAAAGATGGTACCTTAGACTGTGGTTTCTTTCTTATCTGAGGTCGTCCTACAGACTTTCCTAAAACCCTTAGAGTTATGCTGTTATTCAAGAAAAACAGCAATATGGCATGGAAAGTTATAATTAATTGATGAGAAGTGATGTACTTTTTTATTCTTATTAAATCCTGTTTAGTTTCAACTGAAATCAAGTTGTATAGTTAGAGCATATTTATTTAAGTTTATTATACATTGTTTGTTTAACTGATATAAAAGTATCAAATCATTTTTTTTTTTTTTTTTTTTTTATTAAATCCAAGAATAGGACATTTATTTACCATCTTACTTATATGTTTAGTTTCAACTGAAATCAATAGTAATATAGTTAGTGCATATTTCTTTTAGTTTATTATAGTGTAAAAGTTTCAAAACCACCTTCTTTTTTTTTTTATATCCAAGAACCCAATCATTTATTTACCACCTAACTTATATCCTATAGGGCTATCATCTATTCCAGGGATTCGTCAAAATTATTAAAAATATGGTAGTGTCAATGTTTTGTCCCTATTATGAATAAATGCATTTTTTCTGATACTGCCCTAAATCTATTTTCTTTAAACATTAAAATATTTCCTTGAATTCAATCTCCACGTCTATAAAATATTGGAAAAATAACATGATATAATTTCCTTCAATGTATGCTACATACCCACAAGTTTATCATTCTAACAATCCTCAGAAGCATTATGAAAAGATGGCCACAGGACCTCCTAACATGGAATAGTCTTGTTGAAATACCTATGTGTACATTCTTCACAAGCCATTGTCATTTCTTAATAATTTGTAGAGCACACTTACTTATATTGTAAAAAAGTAAATAATCATAAAGAAATGGCACCAATGTGGATTAAATATTTACCATACACTAAAATTCATACATTTATGAAGATAAAAAAATAAGTAACAAATAAAAAGGAAACTGGAGGAAAAGGATGGGCACAAATGAATTTGAAAAAAAAATTAAAACAGTTATTCATTGCAATAAGACATATGAAATTCAAAAATATATATTGAATAAACAAAGTAAACAAATGATAATGGAACAAATATATATATATATATATTTATATTGAATACACAAACTTAAAAAATTAGGTTTTCCCCATACAAAAATATAGTTACAACTTCTTTATAAATTTATAAATGAAACTTTAAATTATTGTAACAAATCTAGCATTACAAAATAGATTATAGTGGAATGTGCTAATATTACACTTTACAGCTTAATAATTTCCTCCACAGCTTTGACTACATTTCCTGAGTCAATGCCATACTTCTCTAACAATTTCTGTGGTGGTCCAGACCTCGGAACTTCATTAACTGCCAGTATCTTAATTAAAAATTTTGACATAGCACAAGCCGAAGACACAGCCTCACCAATACCACCTAGAAATGTTGCACAAGTTAACACTTAGAAAATTAAATTAATTGCTGATAGCAAAACAAACTCATTTTTTATTGATACAAGAATTATAAATTAATTGATTCCATTTAATATAAATTATAGATTAATTATTAATTATGTAATTGTTACAAATAATGTCATATATCATCATTGAAAATGATTTTGACTAAATATATTTTATTATGAATGGATTTTTGAAGAAGATATTAACACAATTTTAAACTTTAATGGGTAATATGAAATTTAATAAAAAATGAGGACTAATGTAAAATATATTAAAGACAGACACAAGATGTATCATAGCCACAATGAGACAAAATTTTTCTTAAAAAAAAAAACTAACAAAATACTTAAATATATATTCTTGTTCCTATAGTAGAAATGTTCTACAACAGAGGTGGCCAAGAAGTTGATCGCGAGAGGCCACTTTGGGTTGGTCGTCGCTCACTTGCAATGTCTGGGGTGAAATTCCGTGTACCATAGATTTTGAAGCAATAGTAGAAGACAAAACTTTCAAGCAATAGTTTCAGACAAATTTCATATGGATCAAAAGTTATTAATTATCCATGTTCTTTTAAATTCTCTGGATATGAGTGTTTTGACCCTTTCAATTATTGTTGCTGTTTTTTACATAGGCAGATAAGCTGAAAATCTGTATTTTAGTACAATGTGTACTTAGTGAGCTATTGATAGATTAGCAAAAAAGTAAGTCATATTATTCTTTCACGATACATTTTCCTGGCCCAAAAAAAAATGCATAAGTGAAATATAGAAATCAAATTATCAGCCATACTGTGCAGCTTTATAATTTTTTCATGTTTACGAACAAATAGTACAAAAACTTAAACATTGCAATTGATAAAAAAAAAAATAAATAAATAAAATGCATTTTAATTAAAAATCTATCTTGAAAAAGTATCGAAAAATCGATTTTTTAGGTAACACATGTACACAATGCTGCTATCAAAAGTTGTGTCTGGAAATTAATTTATTTCATGAGCCAATATCTCGAAAACTTAATAAGAGCTTTAAAAAATAAAATAGTTTAGAACATATATATTACTTATCCCCCCATACCTCGCTGGAATTCACTTGATACTGAAACACATTGTGTATAAACATAGTATGCATTTCATACCCTTTCATCCCCCTTAGATTACTATGACAAGTCGATCGCGAAACACTTATAACATAAAAAGTAGATATTATATACAGAAACGTTGGCCACCCCTGCTCTACAATATAATACTATATAAATTTTATTTAAAATATTTCCTATTTAAACATGAAAATTTGAAAAAAAAAAAAATAATAATAATAATTATAAAAACTAACCTTGTGGATAATGCTCTTCCACGACTATTACCTTTCCATTACATTGTTCCGCATGCTTTTTTATAGAATCAACATCAATTGGCTTAACAGTAAACAGATCCATAACCCTGATCTTAATATTGGATTTCTCTAATTGTTCAGCTGCTCTTAAAGCTTCATGTAATGTTACGCCAGCACCAATGACCAATGCTTTATCTTCTTTACTTTGTTTCAAGATGAAAGATTTGCCAATCTATAAGAAAAAAATAAAATGTACTATTATTAATGACAAGTATTATAAGAATTAATTAAATTAAGGAGTAGGCTTGATGGAAACAAACTAGAAACATAATGTAACAGTTTGCAAGAAAACATCATAAAAATTTATATTTATAATATTCAAAACTAAGTAATAAAAGTAAATGATTCAAACATAAGAAAGAGATTCTTATTCTGACCTACCAGGGCCCTGTTTCATAATAAAATGCAAACTAATACTATTAGTCTTGTCGATTTAACTTAATACAATTACATTGAATTGTACAATAGTAACTTGTACTTTAGTACTTTTTAACTCCTGTAATATCACTAATAGTCCTCCCTATTATGAAAAAAAAAGTATTAGTGTAATTAACACGTTGTTTCTATACTTGTATTTTGAACTAATACTATTAGCTTTCATTATGAAACAGGATCCTGATGGAGTAAAATTGGAATTGCCTTGTATTAGCTTTAAAACCAACAACAGCTATAATGGGGCAAATAAAACTAAGTACGCTAAAAAACAAACAATTCTTTAATTTATTTATTCAATTGTTTTTTTATTTCAATTTTTTAATTTTGACAATGATCTCAATGGTAAAATGAATTTTTATTTGGTAATGAGTGAGATTTCTAGTTTTAAAACAGAAAACATGGTTTACAAAGTTTTAGAGGCAACCCCCCTCTCTTTTGAGTAATAAGATGTAGCAATAAGAGTGTATACAATGAAAATATTTTCAAGGCAAGGTGATCAAATGCCACCATTTTTCAAACAAATTTTATATGTGTCCTACTTCTGTATTTATCCCACTCCACCCTATCCTGAAAACTATTTATCACACAGGTTAAGGGTAGAGGGGAATTAATTAATTCCATTCCAGTGCAAGCAGGGCAAGCTTAAGTCAAAAGCTAAGATTTAGTTTCAGCTAAGATACAGTTAATAATAATAATTAGATACTGTAAATAATAACATAAGAACTAAAATGAAGCTTTACTTTAATAAATTGTTTTTATTTTTATAACAATCAATGAATCACAGTTGTTGACTTCCAATATGTTTTTCATAGAAGACAAATAAAACAGAAACATGAACTGATTACAAAAAACTAAATAAATAAAATATAGGTAAAAAAAAGATAGATTAAATAAAGCAAGAACCTTAAATTCTTCTTCATTATCATAAAGTATAGCAGTGTTTGGTCTAGATGTCCTAATATAGCAAATTCCTTTGGTATTTGCAGCTAATTCCACAGCCCGGGCACAGCTCACAGCATCAGATGGGTAGAAGACAGTGGATCCTTTACAGAAACAAGTAATAATAATACATTAAAATTTTGATGTAACAACAATATTGCTGTTGAAAGTGTTGTCAAAACAAAATCACACAACCCTCAAGATGAATGATAACCGATATCTCATTAGAAATAATCTTTTGGATTTAAATACAACTTCAGTTTAGATTGTAACATCAAGTTCATTATGTTTAAAACATGAAAGAACGAACTACCTTTGACTTAGGTAACAGACTGTATTTAACACATTTTGTCTAATTTTAACTATTCAACCCACCGGTACCCTAATTAAATAACCAGTTTGAATATATATTTATTTTTTACATTTAAAATAAACATATATGTGATTATAAACGTTAGTTTATCATAAACATCTGTTTTGTAATATTTTTTTATGTTTATATTGTTATTTATAATTTAGTAAATGTAATTATTTACATAAATATTCCATAATATTACATAATTATTCACTTCTTATCATGAATTTTTTTTTCTTAATTTTTACAATATACAAAGTAAGATTTATTATTAACCACAGAATAAAACTACAACCAATAAATATTCTAACATTAAATTTTACAGATTAATAACACATTAATTATTCCCTAGATTAAACCCAATAAACAAATTTAGGGTCATGGTCCATAGGTCAGGTGCCTATATTTTATATATTTAATGATTAGTAATAATTTAAATAATATAGTTTATGCAATAAAAAATATGTTACCAGGAATAGATCGGAAAAGAGCTAAGTCTTCTAGGCCCATCTGGCTTGGACCATCTTCACCAATACTGACTCCGCAGTGAGAGCCAACAAAGTTAGCATTCGACATAGAAATGGCAGCAACACGAATCTAAAAATAAAAATGATTGTATATTCCTGATTAAGGTTAGCATTCCTTTGCATAATGCTAACAATTACATCTTATTTATACCAGGGATTTTATTTTATATATGTGAAATGAATAGCCAAACTTTACAAGCATAAATTGAACATTAAAACCAGAAAAAAATGACTTTATTTTTAAAAAATCTGAAAACTTAAAAAATTAAATTTTAATCAAATTAAATTAATCCTTTCATCAATATTCAACCTTGTCTTCCCTAGCCTTGAACCTGAATATGCCTGGAATGTGGGTAACTGCAGCAATCAACAAGAAAAGAATTGTTAAGTATTTAACAAATCAACTTAAAAAATTATTAGACAAAATAAAAACAGAGAGCTTTAATAAATCGGATTTTAGTTCAAAAATTAAGGTATTTCTCTGATTTTAATCAGGAGTATATTTCATATATACCCACAAATATATAAAAATGATTAACTACATAAAGAGTACAGTAACCATAAAAGAAATTAATAGAAAAAACAGCTTTATTAACCGTGCCCATGTGAGCTCAAAGGCGGTCAATTACAGACCACATAAAATAGCATGGTTGACGAGAGCTCAATGCTCTTAATAAAGAGCACTCTTCTTATTAAGATAATAGAAACTAACATTCAGGTAACAACTGCCAAGCAGCAGGTATCAGTTGTATTCAAGGAGTTCACCTAAACTCGTATTATAGAATGCAGGTCACATAATCTGGGTAGCACTGTAACCAATTAGCTCGAAGATAGAAAAAGAAAGGTTCACAAAGATATTTTCTATGAGCATATAAAGAAATGATTGAAGCATCCTGCCCCTCTTTTTTGACATGGAATTATCAGTGGGTGATATTAATGTTTAATTTAGAAAAGAAACAGAACTGTATCATTACAAACAAGCATAGTAAGAACAATTCAATCTCCCTGAGTGTATGCTTAGTATTACTATATTCATACTTTTGATATGATAAAAAAATGTTTACCAATGAGGAAAAACACATAAACAAAAAAATTAAAGAAAAATATTAGCCATGTACATAGGAGAATTAATAACAGAAACAATAAACAGACCATATGCAAATCAAAATGGGTATATCCTACAATGTCAGGATTGGACTCAGGTCAAAGCACACCCAATTTCAGTATAGCCAATGACTAAACAATAGTCTTTGAAAAAGCCCAACTGTCAGAATGAAAAATTAAGTCATTGGCATCAAATAAGTTGCTACAAACAAAACAATTCACTGAGCCTGTATTGGGATGAACCTTAAATTACTTTAGAACAGGCAGGAAATATTTTTAAAAAACAGAAGAGATATGACAGCATAAATTATTTATTGCCGATGATGAAAACTGTATAAGTTTATCAGAAGGACACAAATCCAAAAAATATCACAAGTTAGACTAAAACATATGTATCATTTAGTGTATTGGTAAAGCCAATCATAAAGTGCACAATATGACTTGTTTCTAAATAGGTTGTAACAGGCATGGCTGTAAGGCTCAATATGCAGTTCTCAATGATTTTTTAAAAATAAATTCTTGAATAAAAATGGTTGAACACACCCCAATTGAGTTCCAGAAATATTATAAAATTAATTATAACTAATAGTAATAATAATACATAAATATGTTCAGTCAAATCTAAAAATAAAAGTTTTGTTTGAATAAAAAACAAAATATTAAGGAACTGAAAAGAATCCTATTTTTTTTTTCTTAAGCTACTTAAAAGAATACTAACTTGATCAAATGCTCGGGTGAAAAAGGTAGCGAAAGTAGATGCAAAGGTTACACATCTATTACGACAAGCAGCGCCAATAGCAACACCAACTAAATTCTGTTCAGCAATAAAACACTCAATGTGTTGCTTTGGATTAACCTGAAATATTTAAAATAGTTAAACATTTTTAAAAAAGTGATATAGAAGCTTTGTGCAAAAGGAAAAGGAAGAGAAAATATGGTAAAATTGAAGTTCTTAAAATTCAAATTTTAAATTATTAAAAAAATTAAATCTATAAGTGTTGATAAATTACTTAAAAATTTTTAAGATTTACAGTGATCAAATTTTCATTTTGTAGGACCACCACGAAATAATAGTCAACCCGCCAATCAAACTGGCACTGTTACAGTTATGAGGTTGCTAAGGTGACACCTCAATGGCCACTACATGGCAAAACACACTGCAGATTACTTTAAAGCTGATTGCTGAAATCCAAGACTGGCATCACAAAATAATCAACATTGTTGGAAGATAACCCTTTCTGGCTCGAATCTCGAAAACCACAAGTGTTCTTACCATACATGGTATCAAAAGCAAGGAAAATATACCCCAGGGACATATGAAATGTCTTCCTCTCCAGCATATAAGCATCAAGTACCCAAAAGACCAATGGACTCGAAAAAGCAAAAACAATCAAGAACAAGCAAAATGATCGAGCCAGTACCCATTTACAATTTCCTGTGGGGAACATTATTAAAAAGGCTGTTCTAACTAACTGGCAGTGCTTCTTAAATTATCCAGCTTAGCAAGAAGAAATCTGTGAAGCTTCAACACTTCTTAAGACAATAAAGAAACCTCAAAATTGTTTTCCATACTCATCCAGTGTCAGTGTTGAAATTCTTTAGGTCAAAGAGGGGCAAATATCTTTGATGATTTGAAAGCCTGATGGAAATGTACAAGAAAGTCATGGAATGGATCCTAAGAGACTGCAGCGTCAATAAAAACGAGAGGACAGACCAGCTGGCCAAGGAATGCGCCTCGAGTTGGATGTTTGACTGTTCCCTCAATCTGGAAATAAACATAATTAATTAAGCCTCCATTAGTTAATATGGATCAGGACTAATCTACATCATGACACTGGTGATGCCATCTATCAAGTCACTCGACAAGAACAGGTCCTCATCTCTTACTTGTGAACAGGGGCACACAACAGGCTCAGAGTTCACCTCCTAAGAAAGTTCCATATTGTTCCAGTCCACTCTGCAAGTGTGGAGGAGGGGAACAGAATGCTGAGCACATATTCCAAACATGTAGGATCTTTCTGAGCAAAGGAGGCTGGTCTGGTCCTCTACAACAGAGGTGCAAAGAAAGCTCTATGGAAGTCTGTATATGATGTAATTTAAAATTACTTTTACCATTAAAAATAATGAAAAATTAAATATGAAGGTCTTGAAGAAGGTAATATAGTCCAAAACTCTGAACAATATGAAGCATAAGTTGTGCAGAAGTATAAAAGTGTTATATTGTATCTTAGAAATAATTAAAAATCATTAATTCATAAGTTAATTTTGTGAAGGTTTACAACAGACCAAAAATGATTTCTTAACCTTGGCATACATCTAAAACAATTAAATAGTACTACAATAACCAAGAAATTAAGAATTTATTACAAACCAAAAAACAGCTACTATAAATCTGGAACAATAAACTTTACTTAAATCAATTATTCAACCTAATTAAAGAAACAATTCCATATTACTACTTACACTCATTATCTTGTCAGAGAAAGTGGAATTTTTGGTATCACCATCTAATGCAACAACTCTACCATTGGTTTTAGCAAGACTAGCCAGGGCTGTTCCATAGGCTAAACGTGTAGCTATTGATTCACCCTTCTTATACTTGGGTGGTTCATGGAGTTTAATATTGGTGATATCAACATTTGGAGCATTATCCAACACAGGTGGTATATCCAACTTATACGGACCTTTATTCTGCATTTGGCTGTATAAATTCTGCAAACAAATAATAAAAATACAACCAATTGTAATAGGCTTAAAATTTGAGCTTTACATAAAGTTTTTACTAACTACTTACACTAATCTAGTAATATAGAACTAGTATATCAGCAATATTAAATGGTAAAAAAAGGGTGTAAAAATATTATCAAATAACTTTAATCAGAAAAAGAGCAATAATTTGGCAGTACAAAGGTATAAATGAAATTTTAAAAAATATATGTTCAAAAAAAAAAGTTTAGCTAAATTAATACAATAAATTTAAAACCAATAAAAAAGGAGAGAAAAGGCTTAATAACCAGTTATTTAAAAATAATTAATACAAATATTTTTAAAATCATGAAATTATCAATGTAAGTGAAGATGAAACAAAAATTAATTGAAACAATTTTATATATTCCACAAATTAAAAACCATGCGAAGAATTGTATATTAGATACTTCATCAATAAATAACATCTTAAAAATATATACATAAATAATATCATAAAAATATAATGATGAAACTTGAACATAGATACTTAAATTAAACTTGTAGAATTGAGTTTTTAAACTTTTGAAGGAAATGTCAATTTATTATTTAAATTAGAAAAAGTTTTTAAATCCATTTCATGAGACAATGTTCTATTATTTTAATATTTGAGCCATTAAATGATTTAAGCTATTCCAGTATTGTATTTTAATGCTGGAATGAATTAAATACAAAAAGAAAGAAAATATTAAAATGAAAAGTCACCAATTTAACTTAAACTGGTTGGTTTCTGAGTTCCTATTAAACTAAGTTAAACATTTTCTATTGGTAATGCCAATGTAGCTATTTGATTACGCAGCACACAAGCACACACATGCTTGTGAATATCATAAGAAGGTTATAAGAAATGTTTGCTTGTGGTTTTTAAATTACTAGCTTTTTGTTTATAATTATAACTTTGTAAAGATCCTTTTAACTACTAAGCCAGGCTAGTTTAAGTTTAAAAATAGAAGAAGTAGAGGATACACTGAATCTATTTGTTTTTAAAAACAGTAATTTTAATTATGGTTTATTACTTGGATTAGATGCTATAAAGAAGTTTGAACTTATACAAGATGAAAATTGATGAATTAGACATAAAACGAAGGACAACATAATTGAAGTGAACAATGTGACTATTGAAGAAACCAGAGAGGATAAATCAGCATTGAAAACATTAAAAAAAGATAAGGATTCCTTCAAAATAAATTTAGAGCATTTAGATGAGAATAAAAAGTGAGATATTATGAAATTATTAAGTGAAAATGATAGAAGTTTTGCCACTGATAAGTTTGATGTGGGTATAGTTGTGAGTTGGCGAAGCTCACATTAAACTAAAGGAGGACAGATATATTTCACAGAAACCATGAAGATATTCATACCCTGATCAAGAGGAGATAGACTCATAAAATTCCAAGTTATTAGAGAATGATTTGATTGAAGAATTGAGCTCTAATTTTGTTGCACCTGTTACTATAGCATTTAAAAACCAAGATGGAAAAGGAACATCGCTATGTGAAGATTTTCGAGAAATAAGCAGGTTAGTAGTACCTGAACCCCATCAATTTCTGAAATCAACGATCTGGTAGTGAATGTTGGTTACTGCTGTTAATTAACTGCATTGGATATCAGATCAGCTTTTTGGTCTATACCCCTCCGAATGAAAGACAAGAAAAATACAGCATTCGTAATGCCTAAAGGTCATTGGCAATGGAAAGTCTTGCTACATGGTTTTAAACTATAAAAAAAAAATGGTTACTCCAGCTATCTTTCAACGAATTTTGGCAGGTATTTTATATAAACATAATTTGAATTGATTTTGTATAATTTATATTGATGATGTTTTGATTTTTTCACAATCTATTGAGGGACATTTGGGCTTAAGTCTTTGAAGCAGTTGAAATGGAGGGAATAATAAATCTAGTGAAATGACAGTCAGTGAAGTTGATGCAAGCCATTCAGGTCTGTGTGCAGTTTTGAAGCAACCACAATGAGATGGTATCCTACATCTGGTCAGTTATTTTTCTAACAAATAGACACCTGGTCAAATGATGAGAGAGATAATGTACCTAGAACGCCTAGCAATAAAATTGCAAAAAAAAAGAAGAAAAAGCAATTGTTTAATGGCAACATTATCTATAGGTAAGGCTTTTACTGTGACATCGGATCATACGCTATTTATCAATTTATGTAAATACAAATCACAAATAGATGAAGTGTTGGGTGACTTGATGTTGTATCTGTCTCAATACAACTTCAAAATCATATATAAGGAAGACAAGGATAACATAAAAGCTGATGCTCTATCCAGAAACCCAGTTCTAGAAAGCTTTGAAGATGAAGATGGCTGTTTGAAGGTGATTAATATGATTCAACTAGATGATATAATAAATGATCAAGCAGCAATCATAGATGAGATTGAGGCTTCTGAGGTATTTAAAGATGACAAGATTAGCTTCAAGTTGTTGAACAACAGGGAGCGAATCTATGTGTCAGAGGGATTAGAACTCAATTTCATAAAAAAATTCACCACTTCTACGGGCATACTGATAACTAACCAGTTTTGTTAAGCTTGTGAAGCCAGTGTTAAAAATAAATCTAGAAGTGGAAGAGCGATCAGATTATTCTCAGAGTTGGGCCCAGCAGAATACCCTTATCATGTCCATCGACACAATTGGTAAATCATTTTTCTAAATAGAGCTACTAATTTTATCAAACTGATCAACCCAGTGGCAGAAGGAAACAACATACAAATTTTGGTAGTTAATCAATATGATGCGTTTAATTCAAGGAATTTCAGAAAATATCTAAACAACAAGAGAACTGATCTGCTCTATACAGCAGTAGATAATCCACAATCGAATGGATTAAATGAATGGTTAAATCAAACTTTGGTTTTAACAGAATACGTTGTCGAATAAATGAGACTGAAGTATCATGGACTACTGTTGCTGAGTCTTTTATCAAGGAATATAACAATACATCTCACAGAATGGCTAAATTTTTGCCTGCTTTTCTCTTATATGGAATAACATCTGATATAGTTCCTACACAATTGAAAGGTGACAATGATTTGACTACAGATCATCAAAAAGCACTTGAACATTCTAGAATAAGTTTTGGAAGGAATAAGAAGTGGGTGGATCAAACTAGGAAAGAGAACAAATATCAAGAAGGCGATTTAGTATCTGTTTCAAACAGCAATAGATTAAATATAAATAAACTATAAGAAGTTAGGAAAGGACCATTGATTGTAAAAAAGAGAGCTTCATCACCCATATATGAAGTAGATTGTAATAAAAAACATAAGGCAGCAAATTTCTTCCATAGCTGTAAGCTAGTTCCATACTCTTTTCCTGTAGAAAAAGTCTTCGACGAACAGAGGTGTAAATTATATTTATAATTTAAATAACTGTGCTGCTACTACATTCGAGCACTCCTAGCAGGCCAGAGGTGAACTATCATAAGAAGGTTATAAGAAATGGTTTTCAAATGATTAGCTTTTTGTTTATTATTATAACTTTGTAAAGATCCTTTTAATTAATTGTAATAGCTTCACAGTTAGATTAATCAAAACTGCGGAAAGGGACTTTTATTCAATTCTATTGTTTTAGGAAAGTAGAATAGTGTTTCTACTTTGATGTATTTTACTTAGTACTTCTGTTGTAGCTCCGTAACCTTTGATTTATAATAACCTATTGTTTTAGCAATCGTCTGACTGTCTACAGTGCCCCTGAATGAATTGTACGCACGCACGCACACACACATTCTGTTGTATTGTAGGCTAATTTTAAATCATACCTAGTTTGAAAAAGTAGATTTAATTCATTTTCACACAAATATGTACCTGTTTAAACAATTATTTTAAATAAAATTATAGTTTAAAAATTGTCTTTTGTTGTATATACCTTTTTCATCAAGCTAATATGATTTTGTTTTTATCAAAAGTAATTCAAACATATTATTTACTTTAATAACCCTCTTTATTTTAGTATTTATTATTCATTGAAACAACTAATTACAGATACAAATTTATAAGGTATACTAATAAAAATTGAGAACTTCAGGAATTGACAATGGTAGGTAAGTCAAATAGATTATAAGTGGTTGAAGTAGGTAGCAAGTACAATTCCCACTATACGGTCAAGGTCCAGCTCATCACTATCAATATTTGTATCTAGATTACTTCTATTTTCCCAGTATGAACTGTCCTCGACATTGAATAAAATACTTTTCTACTACTAAGTATCTGATTGATACAATCTTAACCATCTCTAGTAGGAAGGAAGCTTTGTGGAATGGAATAATTAATCCCATTCAAGTTCAAGAAAAGTTGGATTAAGAATGTCAGAATGAGGATTAAGAAATTTTAATGAGGTATGGACTGAATACCTAGGATTTTTTTTCATTAAACAACGTGTATAGGCTTCAGTGAGGAGTGGATGATTAGAATTTCGGATGTTGAGCAACTTTTTAGTGATTATCCATAATGATTAGCAGTTATAAAGTTTCAAGTAAATTGTTTGTGTTATGTTTTTCTGTTAATAAGTTATGAATATACACGCAAAATATCATTTAACAATGTAATTAAAACTCAATACATACATTAATAATATTTCCGGCCTTGTCTCCTAAGGGTTTTCCGTGCCAGTTCTCCATGTCTTCAATTCCTACAAGGCCATGCCCCTTGAACGTTTTGGCAATTATAGCAGTAGGCTTTCCTTTAGTAGCTTCTGCTTCAGAAAAAGCCTGTAACAATGATTTCATCATTAAAAAATGCAATAAGTAAAATCATGAGAATTAAAATCCAATAAATTAACTGTGAATATTAGGGAGCTACTATTAAATTGGTGGTCACAGGGAACAGGTTAAGTTAAAAAATAGTCCTAATAAGATAAGTATATTGTGATCATTTCCCAAACATTCTACACACAGTAAAGAAGGTTTGAGAGATCATACAACACACCAGCTCATTAGGACAATTTTTCAAGTTACCAACTAATTCCATGTGGTTGCTGAAATGTAACACTAGATATTAAATTTATACTATTAAATAAATAAATGCCACATTATCAATTTAAAATAACACTTCATTAATGAAACAAACACTTGTTATACTGATTTTAGCCAAGCAAATCTTGGAAACTGACCACACAAATCAATGAAATTCTTTCTACCTACTCGCTCTCCCTAATTTTATTACTTATTCTTCAATTTTTCATAATTTAACTAACATGAAATAATTAACTTCTATATTAAAATATTACTTCTATATTTAAAAAATAGGTAAGATATATATATAGAGAGAGAGTTTTGGATAAGTAACATTAAGATTTTCATAATGAAAATTATTAGAACATATTTATCCTGCTGGATGATTGTTTTAGACCTTAAATAAAACCTTCCTAAACAGAAGAGGTGAGGAAAGATACCAAAATCAAGGCATACAAGTCTACATTTGTACCACTGCTCATATATTCCTTTGAGTTCTAACTAACAAAAATATTATGTTCTGTACTTATCATTTGTATGTACATAAATATAAATAAAATTTGGCATTTATTTTGTTAATTCATATTTTTTAAAATTTTACTCCCAATCATTGAAAATTCCAATAATTTGAAAATCATATTAATTCAAATTCAATCCTCAGGACCTTGGTAATATAAATCATTAGGATTCTACTGTATTAAAATATAAATATAAAATAACTTTAGCCCCACATATAATACAATTAAATTGTAAATTTGATTTTTGAAATACCAAAATATTATATTACAAACAGTAAGTAAAATCATTTCAAAAATCTAAAAGCTATCCTAATAAAAAAAAAAACAGTAAATTATGAAACAGGTATCCAATTTCAATCTACATTAATGCAGATATTAAGAAATAAAAAAGAACAAATAGACTGATTTTATTTAAAACAAGTATCCTCTGTCATATCTATTAGGTATAAAATAAAATAGCTCAGCATGACCAAAATTTAAAAAAACAAATTGATTTGCCTGTTCAGCTTCAGGGAGTAAGTGGAAGTAAAAAGTATGAAAGAAGGATTTAAAAACAAAATAAAATGTATAGAATTCACAGATAGAATGGTTCCTAGGAGTGAATATGAAAAGTAATACCAGATTAATTAAGGAATGACGAAATAGAAAAGCTTATTTTAATACTAGTAAAACAAGAATTTTTAAAGGCATAATGAATAAGATACTCGCGTATCCAAACCTCCATGCAAGTAAGGATGCCAATCAGGAGTGTACCATAATTTTATCACAATGGAGGAAGAACAAAAGCTAAAATGGCCTACTATGTCCTTTTCCACCTGACCCATAGTCGTAGAATGAATTTGAAAAATATATTACCAGTCCTTCTGAGAATTCATGGTCTGAACCTCTGGAACTGGTTGAAGAAAAAGTGATAATTCCTCCTCCATGCAAAGACACTGTAACAACTTTTGTGGTCTGAATCAAATAACAAATACATACAATAATCCTATATATACCATGGATTGTCAAGCTAAGGGACCATGTGGGGCAAATCTAATTCCTCTCTTCCATATATTTAGTGAGTAGCTAGCACCAAATTCTGACCAGGTCAGAAGGCCAAAAGTGCCCATACCACCAAGAAAACTTGAACAGGAAGACATAAAATATCTGTAGAAGTAAAAGTAGATTTCTACAGATACTCCGTTTATCTTAACAATATGATCAACAGTGCAGTTATTTCAAAGCCTCATTAAATTTTGATATCTCACTAATTTAAACAATGTAAATTTGTAGGTTTCTTCAATTATAGCAACAAAAAACATCTTCAGTAAAGATAAAAATCATAAAGAGAATGAAAGTAATAATATATGTTAATTACAATTTACTTTAATTAACACTTTTAATCAATCATAAAAGCAAACTAGTAAACTAACAACTAACCTTAGCTAATTCTACAACATCATGCCCATCAACAACAATTGCATTAATTCCAAATGCTTCGAATCTATGTCTGTAAATATCCATATTGTGTCCTAAACTTGTAGGACCTGACTGTCCAAGTCGATTCACATCACAGATAATGCATAAGTTGTCCAATTTGTAAAAGGAGGCAAAATTTAAAGCTTCCCAAACTGAGCCTTCAGCACATTCTCCATCGCCTAATAATACAAATGTCCTGCAAAATAAATAATAAAATAAAAGGAATAATTTATTTAAATAAGTATATAAAACAGTAAATTTAATAATTTCAGATATTACAGATTTACAAATAGTAACTAGTGTTAAAAAACAACCAAACTCTGAAAATTATAATTTCAAATCACACAGCAATAAAAACTTCAATATTATTAACACAAATCTAGGTAGAAATGGAGATAAACATCAGAAAAAACTTCTTTTTTTTTTTTTAGACCAATGGTTTTTGAATAGACTATTGGATTCTATACAAAAAACAAAACATCTCTTTTCCTTATTAACAAGTATACTTAAAAATAATAACTTTCTTACAAAGAGGAAGATCATGGCAAGAAAGTTTGATTCCCATGGACATGTCACAAGATATGATTTGATCAATGATGTTAAAACAACGGATATATGAAAAGCATCCAGCTTCATTTATTAGTTCCACTTTGTTTTTAAGTAATATTTGAACTGTGGCATTAGGTAAACCTAATTTTTTTTCCAACTTCATTTTTCTATAGATCTCCATCATTTAATTTCATCACTTTATTCTTCACTTTCTGTCATCCAAGCAAAATAAATCCGAAAAAGTAAAATAATTCAGATTATTTCAATACCTAAATATAAATTCTATAAGCCATATTTTAGAAATTTATTAGATCAATAAAATACCATGGAAATGCTCTTAGAGTCGACATATAACATTAAATTCAGAGTCAGGAAAATATCCCAGTATTCTTTAATCTGATTATTGATTAAAATATTGTAATTCCCTTATCACCCTAGAAAATGCAGCAATTACTTCCAGAAAAAATTTTAAAACATTTGACTTTTTACTCCATCAGCAAACATTACCAGTTTAATATGAATTTTAAAAATTGTTGATATTAAATTAATAGATGATTAATTAGAAAAACGAACTATGAGTTGGAAAAAATAAATAATAATTCACACCATTGATGAAAATGATTCTTACCTGTAAGCTGCTTGGTCAAAATATTTTCCAACGTAAGCCATTCCACAAGCGACAGAAAGACCTTGACCTAACGATCCAGTAGCAACATCAATGAAATTAAGTCGTGGTGTTGGGTGACCTTCTAGATCACTGGATAACTTCCTTAAGTTTAACAAGTCTTCGACTGGGAAAAGCCCAGCTTCAGCCACAGCTGCAATGTAATAATTCAAAATTATAAACCAGACCTAAGAAAATAAAATAATGAAGGCACAAAACTATAGGTAATTGTAAGAAAATTTGAATGGATATCCTTTCCTTCACAATGTAAAAAAAACAAACATGTTATAAAAACACTAAAACATTATTTTATATCCAAGAAAAAGTTGGTTACAGAATGCAGTTAAAGAATAAAACACAAGTGCAGAGATTCTAAAACATGTAACACTAGTAGACTCTTTGCACTTGTTAATGAAAGCCTACAACTAACACTGAAATGTTAGCAAACATAAAAAATAAGTTTACTTCGTCTATGATTTGTATTATAGGTGCCATTATCCAATGTAGGTCATGTAATCCAGATGTAGAGTGGTAGTGTTCATAAAGAAATACACAATTATTGAATAATTTTCATAATTTTAAACATTTTGATGCAAATCACACGCTTTGATCAAGTTTTTGTTTAAATTCAATGGTCAACAATCATATTTACAACATAAATTTATATATTTATCTGAGAATTCCGAATACATAACACAATTTTGTTAAAGTAGGTTAGCATCACACTCTTTATGAGGAGTGATTCACCTGATTTGCCTACAGATTATTCCAGTTAAGATTCTCACCATATTTTCTACTTCATATTAATTAATTTTTGCCGCAGATTCTGTTAAGATTGTTTTATTAGACTCAACAAAACACATCACTATTACAGATATTAATGCCCAACATTCAATAAAAAACTAATATATATTTTATGGTGATATCATAGAGAAAACTAAAATAGGTGAAACTATAAATACAAGTGATTTATGACAAAGCCTGTTGAAATATATTGAGGCCTAATGACATTTTTAAACCTAACTGTAATAAGGTAACCTTAATTGGGAAAAAATCTAGCACTCGAGTGTGATTCTGATCAAATCACCTCCTTGCATAACTGTAGGTCTAGTAACAGTACTTCCTTACAAAGTAGTGCACCCCTGACCCTTCAATGAGATGTAACGGTACAGATTTTTTTTTAAACTGTAATAAGAAATACTAAATTAAAAAACCTATTAAAATTTTAGAATTTCAATATTAATTTTTTTAAATACATCCCTACCTATTTTAGAGATCATGATTTTCTCTTAATTATTACTCACTGGAGAATATTTAGTGATAATAATTACTTCTAAATAAATAAATAACTCCTTTAGTTACAAAACAATATGATCCAGCATGTGGTATTAAATATATTTCATCATAATGTTCTAGTTTCAAGGTAGAATGGTCTAGAAAATTTAGAGAGGGTAACATGAGCCTTAAATCACTGTTCATGCCACCCTTAAGAAAAAGGGACATCTACTGTTAGCCCAAAAATGGTATCATGTTATAAAAAAATTATGGCCAATATTTATAGAAATTAAGCTTAATATAAGTGTAGTAACTATGCAAATTATTTTTATAACTAAGATCAAAACTGAGGCCAAAACTTCATACAAATTCACACAACACACACATATTTATAATCAAATTTTTATTTTTTATCATTAAATAATTTTAAATAAATAAAAATTGGGCTTAATGTAGTTCAAAAGATATTTTTTCAATCACATAAGGGAACGATTAGGGCTGAGTAATTTTTATTACCGATACAAACTAAATCAAGATCTGATAGACACTAAATATTAATGGTTGATTATATTCATTTAGATAAATTAAAAAAATGTACATGAATGCTTTGATATGGAATCAACCAGCGCACCATATCATTCACGATAACCTCCTCATAAGAACTAATTCTGAATTTGAGTATAAAAGAATATTAAAGTTCAAGCCAGAAGCTTGAATTATTAATTATCTTTGTTTTTTTTTAAGCTAATACTATACTACATCAAATTTTATACAGAATTAATATTTTAGATCTTGCAGATTTGGGTAATTTTTTTTTTTATGATAAATTGTCTAGATGGTGAACAAATAATATGATATGATAATAGTAATTTCTTTTTTACTAAGTACTAAGGAACATATACGCTAATTTAACTGTAACGACTCTTAAACTACTAGTAGAAGTTTATAAAATAGATTAACAATAGGTTAATTGATGTAATGTCTACTTTTGTAAATTTGATTCGTTGTTTAAGAATTAAAATACTGTTTTAAGTATTGATTTAACAAGTAAATGATAGTGCTACCAAAATTGAGTTTTATTATCATATAATTTATGTATTTTTATAATACTATTTACTATTTTTATGAACTATTTGTAGAACTTCAGAAAATAAATTATTATCATTCATAATCATCGATGATAATTACATTAATGTTGCAATTAGATGCAATAAACTTATGAGTCTATTATTACAAATGTGGTATAAATGAAGTAGTCTTTACCCTATGAAAATTATTTTTTTTTTTAATTTTTCTTAAAATTGCATTAGTATGATAATGTGGGGTCAGTGATTATTACCAGTTCATGTAATTTATTTCTACATATTGGAAAAATAAATTTAATTTTTTTCTTACATTTACTTATATACATTATGAAATTAAAACTTATTTTTGGTAGCACTATCATTAAATTTAAAAACCAATACTTAAAAACAATACTTCAATTCTTAAAAAATCAACCAAACATTAACATTACAGCAATTAACTGTAAATCTGAAAATTATTTAAAGATGAAACTTTACATTTAGTAACCAATCATAAAATAATATGATTCTACAATCTAGGAATTTGACCATGATGATGCAAAAAAATGTATAAGCAATTGTTTATTAAAACACTACACACCAAATTTACTTTTTGGTTTCAAATTCAAATTAAATACTCATTTTTAAATTCTTGAACATAAAGAAACAATACAACTACAAATCATAAGTGCATTATAAATTAATATACCGGAATATAGTATGGGGGCAGCATGGCCTTTGGACAAGACAAATCTATCATTTGATTTGTGTAAGGGTTCTGAAACCTTATATTTCATAGTATGAAAGAATAAGACAGACATAATTTCTGCCATAGATGCACAAGATGTAGGATGCCTGAAAAAAAAAATCAAAATCGTAAGTCAACTTAAAAAACTTAATTCCTCATATCATAAAAATTAGTTAAACATCATACGAACCCTGAATTGGAAGCATTTGTCGCATTTATTGAATCAATTCGCAATTTATTAGCGATGTCTTGGAGTTCTTTAAATTTCTTAGAATGGTCCGCCATGGTGCAAGTTAAACTAACGACTGGAACTCAAACGGGCTCTTATCAACTCAACGTGATGTAACAATTCAAACAACATACAGCGTGACTACTAAGAGCGCTTTCTTTTAAATATCACTATCGATATTAATCTTTTAAACAGGTATTAAGGCAATATATTTTTTCAAGCCAATATTATGTAAAAGTCTTAATTTAAAGGCACACTATTAAAAACAAAAAACCCGAAAGATTAGTTTAAAAATAGTTTTGTATCAAATGACCGGTATTGTTTTTAAAAAAATGGGTGGATTGGCGCCTCAATAACCAGTTTAGTTTAAACAAACATCCATTCCAGAAGACAATTATTTTCCCTCCCCGCTCTTATAGTGGTATATCATTTTATTTAATTATTTAATAAGGTAGGTAAAATTAATTTTAGAAGACCGGCTTTCCAAGCCCGAAATTCCGAAAATGTTCAGGAGCTAGGCAGTCAAGGAAGCGTGAACTTAGTGGGACCTAGGACATAGATGTCTCATCAGATATTTTTAAAGAGTAAAATATACATTTTTTTTTTGGAATAAAAAAAGTAGCACATTATTCTGTTCAGACTAGTTTATGGGTATGACCAGATACCTTAAACCGATTCCTTTTTATATGAGTTCAACCCCAACTTCGACTGAAAACGTTAGTGGTGGATTTATTTCTTGAGCAAGTATAGCGAGCGGAAGTCGACAGCTGTGAACCAGTTAAAGCAAGGGGTAACTTCGAGAGAAACAAACACGGAGGAAAATCCATTTAAACTTTGGTCAGTTAATTTAATATAGGGAAAATGTAAGTGGACTGTCTTAGGTATTGCAGAAATCATTTGGAAAGGAAACTACTAACACTTCAAAAGAACAAGATGGAGAGGTGAAGAAGAGTAGTTCAAGTTGAATTAAAAGAAGGAAAAAGCAGAGAAGAAATACCTATAGACTAACAACCCAGGTGTTATGACTATTTACAAAGAAATTAAGAAACTAGTAGGACAACCTGTTAGGGAAGGTTATTTTATCGAAGATTGGAAGTTGAAAATGGCCATGGCCAAAACCTAAATAACAAGGCAGCTGACGATTATGGAATCGTAGTTAATAAAAAGAAAAAAATGAACTGAAAGTAAATCCTCAGGGATTGCGAAAATCAATACATATAAATACAAAATCAACTGTAACGAAATCAATTTTGGTTAAAACCTCTGTTTCGTCGATTCGTAATATATGTTTAAAAAAAAAAAAACACCAACAAAAGGTCAGGATTTACTTTCACCACGCTTCGGTCACATCCGCTTTCGGAAACATTCAGGATTCCTTTTAAAGTCGGCGGCTAAGCTATTTTCATCCACTCCAACAAGTTAGAGTTTGGTCCAAAAAAAAAAATTATTTTGCTATATTTTTGGTCAGTACATTGCGCCAGGACTTAGACCTCCATGTTCTGTCACCCATATAATAATAATAATTAACTCTAACTCCTTAAAATATTTGATAAGCTGTTTAGAAAATGGATATAAAACAAAATATGCAATTCCATAAAAATCCGGACTACCTGATATAAACACCTTGAATATTAATTGTTGGTTCCTCCAGTGATAGAGAGTTACTTTTGCTGAATTGTTTTTCACTCGAGCAAAATTTGAATAAGGATTCGATGCCTTTGCCAATATGTTTTCCACCAACAGTAATATCGGGCTTGCTCTTTCATTTTGATAATATCTATATGTGATTTTGTCGAGTTCTATAAAACTTCTTGATGAAGGAATTTTGGGATGATAAACCGATTATTTTTAAAGAGGACGTTATTTTCGACTGAATATTCCGGATTTACGATGTTTACTAGCTGTATTTCTGATTTGAGGAAGTTAACAAATTTTTACAATTGAGTTCTGATGTCGAAATTAAATTAATAGCTCGCTCTAATATTTCATGGAGCTCCACTTCTATGAATATGTCAGTGCTACAGAAGTAAATCTCTAGTGGGCTCCTTGGCAAATTGCATGTGAAACGTTCAGCTTTCCTAAGTTCTATTGCATAATAATTTATGGCTTTTCTCTGTGAGTGTATAAGTTAAGGATACTGCTTAAAGAGCCATATTTCACAATATCCTGACGTTTAGGTAAGTGTGATATGGTGATTAAAACTAGTCTCCCTGGATACATCGATATCTTGGGCGAAGCTGCCAAGTCGTAGTCTTCTAGAGATTTAGGAAAAACGTTTCTTGAATTACTAAGAGCAGCATACTGATGGGCCTCATAGTGAAGGTTCACTGAAGGTAGGTAAAGATCATTCAATCGAATAATGATTATTGATAGTACATATTAGAGGGTCTCAGACAGAGACATTCACATGTGGGTAGGAGGAGGGGGTAGGGAGAGGTGTTAAGTTTGAAATTTATTCTACTAAATATTGTTATTTTTCTTAGTGATCACGATTTTTTCTCAATCTTGGAGGCTTATTTTATTTAACATACGAAAAATGTGAATTTATATTGAAAAATTATCTGTTATTTGTGTTCATCTTTGCTGGTTCCTTATTTTATGCTATTTATTCTAAAATTTCATATAAAAGCATATTAGGTTTAATGAATTGATAGTTTATAATCAAGCTAGTTTTATAAAATTAATATTCCCAATCTAAAGTATTTCCGTTTATTTAAATTTGTGGACAATAAAAGGATATTAGGCAATCGCATACAAATCTAATCATTAATCCCGATTATGCTAGATTATCTCGCATTGGCAACATGGTGCAACCGATTTATACCACTCACAATGTCAAGAGGAAAATATTTTTTTCATGTTAATTTAAGATTATAAATGATTGTTGACATCTATACATTTTAATTGCACAATAAATAAAAATTCGTCATCAAAAGTACTTTGAATTAAGGCAGCCTTTCTATAACATTACTTGAAACTTATTTATTCAGTAATCATTATCACAAATATTTTGAATTTATTTTATAATACTGAATAATCCCTGTCACATGTTTCCTTATCTGAAACTCGATGTTTAGTGGTAGTGGTTCTGAGCTCTTCATCTCTGTACCTTAACGAACTCTTTCTATTTGCATGCAAGTACAAAGTCGTATATCAATTGGTGGCATTATTTCACAGCTACAGCTACCTCATTTAGGGAAATAAAGTCAGGCTCAAGACATGATTACGAGCAATACTATAAACCACAAAAGAACGTACTCGTGTAAACGTCTGGTGAGGTGCGCTTATCATATAGGGTGGTAACCTGTAGATATTGTTATTATTATTATATGGGCGACAGAATATGTAGGTTTAAGTCCTCGCTCGATGTATTAGGAAATACATCGCGCGTTTCTTGACGTGGTTTTTTCGTAGGGTGGGTGGGTTCGTCACTCCCACGCCTATTTTTTGCAATCTGACAACCTTTAGGTTGGTAGACTAGCGCGTTGCCATCCTGCTCCCGCTGCCCCCTGTACTGTAGATAACCTCCCCCCCCCGTAAATTAGTACTGACCAAGAAGAGAGTGAAAGAAAAACAATTACAAAAGTTGTTCGTGTTCGGCACACCGCAATACAACGTGCTTCTCCACCTACCGTTACCACCCCACTGTTCCCGCCTTAGGCATTGTTGTCTTTGCTATATATTATTGGTTGCGATTGTTATATGACATATCGCTCATATTAATCGTCTTGACGAGGTTGAACCCCATACAATTATGAGATCAATAAATGTCAGACCTTAATATAACAATTGTTAGCCAATAGATACCTTGATATAACGATTTTTTTTTTTAAATCCCCTCTGAGAATCGTTATACGGAGGTTTCAAAGTACCTCTTGTATATTATGCTTGATGTGCCCATGTTAAATTTTGGCATCGAGACTATATGGACCTGGAAGCACATCTAACCGCTCTATCACCTGTATATCAGAATATAGGAGGTCAGAGGGCTCACACCAACGTTGATATTTCTTTCTCCTCAGAAATTCTGTAAACTCAGTACCTACGTTTGTTTAAACCATTCTGCGACATCTTAAAGCAATGATTCTCAACGACCATACCACGGTGCTTTAGTGTGCTACCACTACCTTTTTTTTTACATTTCTTTATCAATTGAAACTTTATTCTTCTTCTTTCCCTATTGGCACAATAAGCGCATGAAGCTGCCCTTGACCTGCACAACAGCCGCCAACCATCTTTCTCTATCTTCTATAAGGGTAACTGGGATCCTCATTTGTCGCTGATCCTGCCTCAAAGCATCCATCCATCGGCCGTTCGGCCTACCATGTCGCCGCGCACCATCCAGAACGTAAATGTACACTTTATCCTTGCTCATCCTCATCACATGTCCAAGCCATTTGAGCCTCTGTATCTTGATGTACGAGGAGATGCTACATTGCTTGAAGAGCCCAAACAGGTCACCATTTTTCCTTCTTCGCCAATTACCATTCTCACAACGGGCCCTAAGAAACTCCTCAGAATTACTCTTTCAAACCTGTCTAGCAGGTTAATTCTTCTATTGCTTAGAGTCCACGTTTATATACGAAACTATATTCAATCCCACTTTATATTTAATCATTTCAAATTAAGATCCATTTGAACTCATTCCTAGTCTAGTTCTATTCCTAAACACACATTGTCAATGCATCTTAGGGCTTATCTTCTAATGCACCAAATTTCGTCAGACATAGACATATTTGAATTCATTTAAATTGGAAGGAGGAGAAATGAAGATTATTGAATTAAAACCTAGAAACTAAAATGAAAGGAGAATTAAATCCTGAAGGAAGGTAATTATTCTCCTTGATTTAAAAATGTGTAATAATTGATATTATAAAACGTTTTAAATATTGACAATAATATGTTTAATATTAGCATGAAATGACAAATAAGGGGTTAATTATATATTATATATAAAAAAGTTAATCAGCAGCCTGAAAATTGGGAATAGCCCCGAAACGTTGTTGTTTGTGAAATAGACTAATATATTTAAATAAGGAAGATTGTGTTCATTCACCAATTTCATATTAATCTCTAATTATCTCTTTGAAGATATTAATTGGTTTGCACATAACAGTACTGTTCATAATAGGCACAATAAAATCGTTTACCTCTTTATATTTTTTTAATGTATATTTTAAAATAGTGAGATTATTTGCCTACAGTTCTTATATTATGTCTTATATTATGTTTATAGAACAAAATTATCTTAAACCAAAATTCAATAATCAATTTGGGAGGCGAAAGAATATTTGATACACTGTTTTTTATCTGAATTCAACTGATAAAACCTACTGATCACTGGAGGGGGTATTCTGCCTTTCCTCCCTAATATTTGATATAATCTGACCCTCATAAAAAATTATTTTAAAATAACCCATGAAAATCTTAAATAAATGTTAATAATGAGATTTAATTATTAATGGAAAATATTTCTACCAGGGAATTAGTATAATTTTTTTTTAGTTCCATTCACGTACCATGTTAACCACCCATGCATTCTAAACGTCCTTCGGATTAAATGCCTAAGTGAAGAAAAAAAAATGACAGATAATAGGAAGCAGATAGATGTTCAATTCATGAAAAAAAATGAGAGATTCTGTATTTTAAAAATCTTTAAAATGTTGAAAATTGCAGACATTTCAAAAAATAACTTTGGTGTCATTTTTAATTTCTATATTGCATAAACCTAATCCTTGTGTTTTAAATTCATAATAAAATCTGTACATAAATATTTTATACGTTATAAAACAGTGTTATTCTACATTTCTATTGATATTTTCCTTTGAAATTCGTATACTCCTTATTAACAAGCCCAATAGATATCCTAAATATGTTCCGAATATATATCCATATTGGGACATAATTTTTAATATAGAACATTTCAACACTCTTTACTACTTCACTACAAAATTTACCGACGTATGTTAAAGAAATAATTAATTTTAAATACTAAATAAATTATGACAGAAGGTTGCAGGTATGTTATAATGATAAAAAAATTGAATTAATTGAATAATTTTCCTTTCGTTATTTTCTTCGGACTAACGTCAGTGGTTAGAAAAATCAACAGAAATCCAGTTCTGAAGATGAGGCAAAATAATGGGATGACAAATGCTCAATGAATTCAAATTCAATTAATACAATAATTTCTGGAAAATTGAAGAAATAAAAAGGAATAATAATAATATAATTTAAAAGGTGGGTAATCATTTTAAAACAAACTTTCCTATGTAAAAATAGGTTTCATACTGCGTTCATATTATGGGAAAGAAATATGTCTAACTTGATAATAAATCACGCTATGTCAAGGACATTGTCATGACAAAAATAGAAAATCGATAAGAAGAATCACGACCTTCGTGGTAGTTTAAGACATGATCCTCTGAGGGTTAATGACGCATTCAATTTTTTGATAGATAAGTAAGAATGATTTTTTTTTCATAAAAATAAAAAGTGCTAATATAACCATAATCATATTGGTTATAATTATAATTAGAGTCATTTGTTAATATCATTACAATAACATCAGGATAAATTCAATTATCAATCAACGTCATTACACATTATTATTAATAACCGGAGTATATATTTGAACAATAGACTATTATTGTTGGACTTCATACAATGAAGCCTTCCGAAAAGTCTTCGCTTGACATTAATTTCTCGAAACATTTTTATCATGGGAACTCATTTACCTACCCCAATCAATTTTATAGACCCTCCTGACTTATACGACCAATATGGATACAGGTATCATGTTTTTTCATTGTTTACGTTGAAAAGTAATACGAGAAAGGGAAAATTGTCAAAAAAAGTATAAACTAGTTGACAAGATAAGAACATTTATATACCTTCTCTTCATAATTTTAAAAGCTAACCGAAATATCTCAATTAAGCATCAACTTAAAATTTAAAATATTTTAGTTAATTGGTTATTTAAATTCTACTAGCGAAAATGCATGAGGTAGTTTTATTGAGTTTTTTGAGATTAGTACCTTTCCGGATCGATATTCTCTATATATATAAAAGGGAATGGGTCGAATCATTGTCTACAATAAACTTCATAACAAAATTAAAAGTTTTTGGTGCATAGCTCATAAAGCATACGTTTTTCACGGTTATTATATACCAATTGATCCTTTTTACCTACACAAACAAAATTTAGATTTAATGGCCTTTTCAGGGCGAAAGATGTTTGAAAATTTTTACTAGAGGGTTTCTTGAGGTGCTGAAAATGAATATCAACTTTGTTCCGCTCCTAAAAAATCTTTTATCACACATCCGTACTACACATACATCTGCAGGCGTTTTTGGGTTATCAAATTCCTGACAAATAAAAAAAAACAATCATTGGAATAAGACTATTATGTCCTTCCTATGTCAGTGATTTTTCGTGGCCATTGGTTTGTTTGATACTTGAGAGCAGGCTGCACTTAAGGATGTTACAATCAATTGTTGGATTATTTGTATGAATTTGTATACAAGGAATCAATATTACCAAAATCATTATATATTTAAGAGCATGATAATGAACTAAAATTAAACAAAACAGTATTTACAATTTAACCTACAAATGTAATAAAGAACCAACTAATATTTTTGTGTTTTACCACAAATTATTTATAATTTCACAAAATGTATCCAGGACAGTATAGAGATAGTACCTTGAGTTTAGTTGTAAAAAAAATCGACAAAACTTATACAACATAATAAAAATTTCAGTTTTGTTCCTTGTCCCATTCTTCCTTATATTCTTTGGTTCAATTTAATTATTAATAAAGTATACGTAAATATTTATAAATAACTATAACTAAATAAAATAATTTCTTAAAAATTTTAATAATGTTCATAAAATCCATATTCATCATAAAATATAACAAAAGCCAACAATATAAAATCACTTCGAAATTTAAATTCTCATAAGAATCAGTCATAAAATACAACCCAATCTATTAAAAATTTCATAGTTATGTTTATAGGAGGAAGATTAAGTATGAGCTAAAAGAAACTTTTAGCGAAACACACAGTCGTGCCTCAGCAGGTTTCATCCTTAATAAAACTTGTAGGTATTAAGAGGTGTTAATCGAGTATAAATATATACTGAGAACAACTAAAGTATTTACTACCCACAATATTCGTAATCAGAACCCTGTTTTTTCAGTTCACGAAAATAAGTCTCTTGAAACCGCATCAAAAATAGTCAGAACAGTTGAGATAAGTGTACATGAACATTAAGAGGGAGAATCGTTTTTTGTGGTGCTAATTAAAGAATTTCTTTAGTGCGTACAAATTCCTTTCATGGATATAAGTATCACAATGAAAGTTATCAAAAAGCTGATTCAGAATTAACGGACTACGATAACCTCAAATAATCAACTTACTGAAATATACCAGTATCAAGTGTGAATTCCAGTCTTTTTCTTCTCTTATTGATATTACATTTTAAAAAATCTGAAGATAACTTTTGTTATTTGTATTATGGAGATTTACTGAAAACGTGTTATTAAACCTTTAACTGTTTCTCTTAATCTGAAACATTAACTGCTTAAGCGTATGTTTCTGTATTTTTAAATATTGGGGCTCCCTGAAACCTAAGATGATCCCAATTTGCTCACAATATCCAATCGAAGAATTTTTTTTTTAATTTCTCTTGATGACCCCGCTTTGAAAGATAGCATAATTCTCTTTACAAGCATACACCAACTTGAAGATTTTCCTCAATACTATATGCTTTGATTTCTAAAACTTCTAGCTTTGTGCCCAGGGGAAATTTCACAACCTCATTACCACATAGGTATACTGACTGTGGACAGTACCCTGTCTCCCGGCAGTCTAAAGAAAGCTATAGGGTAGCCTGGATGACATCAATAGGAGGTTTATTGGCAGAAAGATTGGGGAGTTTTAGCTGTATGGGCTGTAAATCCATAGACCCAGGTGAAAGGACATAGGCAGTCAAATGGTGTTAGCCTTCCTTATGCTCAAATAGGTAAAGGAAACTGGAGAGGTCCAGAGAAGGTAAATGGGAATAACACAAGTTTCGTTTCCAAAAATAAAGCTAGAATGTTCTGATCTACTATTGTACATAATTGATCACTGCCTATAAAGGACATGAATCCCTGAGGCGGGTTATCCCAGATTGTTTATGCTAGTTGTACCTAGGGTTTAAAAAACGCCATGTGATACATACAAGACATTAGCTTTAAGAAGATCATTATGAGCTTTCACTCCCCACAATGAAAAATTAGGCATCATTCATAATTGCAGCTGCTCATGTCAAACATCAATCAATACATGTTTAATTCAAGGTAAAGACTCAATACTGATCCACTTCTTAGAGTGAACCTAGTAGATCAGTATTTACCCTAAGATTTTTAAAAATTAATGTGAAGGCTACAGGCCAGCTTAAGCTCATGAAGACAGAAGCCTTTATTTCCCTACTGCCAGTCTCTAAAGAACGACACAATTCACTCAGACAATGCACAATATACATACACAATGCATTCCATCGACTGCTTATTAACAGGCCCAACCTGAGTTAGAATAATTCGAACCAAGTTTCTTTTCACTTCTGCTTTACAATCTTTAAATACATACTTAACATATAGTTCCCAAAAAGTTCTCCCTTTTTTGTCATCATTCTTCTCCAAATCCCTATCAATCTCTTGACTTCCTTCCCCAAAAGTACTTGAATAACTGAAACATACAGTTCATAATCCAATTTATGCTATAACTTTCTTTTGACCTCTGGTTAAGCCCACATTAGGTATACTTTGATGCATAACAAACAACATGAAGTTAAACCTTGCTTACTATGGATGTAGAACATGGTTCTTCTGTCTAAATTGGATTTTACACTTAGTTCATAAACAAGTGTATATTTGTATCAAAATGTTAAAAATCTGATTCAAAATAACTAACTGTTGGCATCAGCCACTTGTAAGAAATTACTTCTCATTAGGTAAAGGATATATGTATTTCTTGTACATTGCATAGCAGCAACAAATATAGTTCATAAAGTATAATAGTTGATAAATAATAGATACCTAGGCTCATATTAACAAAGGATATTTAATCATTTTATTTAAAAATTAGTTAGTTCTACATTTCAAAATTCACCTCAGAAAATACGAGTTACCATCTTAGGTCTATTGCCAATATGCATTAGGTTACCATCTAATAATTTAATTTACAAAAATACATGAAAATTTAAAGTTACAAAACATAATATAAATGCATAGTAACCCAATTATTTTACCAAAAATGTACAAAAAATGGAACCAAGTGCTGATATTATTCTTGGCAAGCAAAAAATATACTTTTTTTTTTTTTTTTAAATAAATAAATAACGAATCATATCTGCCATAACGTAAATTACAAAGTGATTTTATTTTTGACTAGAATTAATCTGTTTTCATGACTTCTATCACATAATCATTATTTCTTTAATTACAAACTTTAAAAATTTAGTTAAGAGGTTACAGAACACTTAAAAAACAAGGAGGTAAAATAAATACAACAAAAGAATAATAATATTGATCACATGATTTATTATGGTGAATTAACTTTTAACTAAGCTGTCTAAGTTATATTTTATTTTTTTGATTAACATAAGTAACTGGCCTTTAAAAAAAAAGTATATATATTAAATAAATAAATACAAATTAAAAAAAAAAAGGAAAAAGGATAAAAAGAAAAAAGGAATCTTAAGTATAAAACACTATACCCCATATTAATCAAATTTACATGTACAACAAATACTAAACATGTATTACTGAAAAGGACAACTCTTATTTTTAAAATACTGCCAAGTCATTCCAAATAAGATAAACATTTAAAAATAAAATAATACTTTCCCTAAACTTGTACTCTTGATGACTTAAGAAGTTTCTAGGAACACTTTATATACAATTAATTATATAATAAATAAACTTTTTAAATTATAAAAAAATTCTTCAGCTATGATGCTTTTTTTTTTCTTTTTTAAAAAAAGAAAAAAAAAGGCAGGAGAAATATAAAGTAACATGATATTTAAGGTTTAGTTGTTTACCTTTTAAGAGATTTGAACAATAATCAATCAAAATAAAGTATAAACTTGTTCTCAATTTCTTTAGCTTATTTACAAAAAAATTTCAATAATAATACATCTTTACAGGTCACTAAATATAGTTAAATTGGACAGAAGTAATAATTTTAACCATTATGTATGTGGTTAATGTATTATATACAGACATACAAAGTTAAATTGCACATTTTCATTGTTTTATTCTGTCTTTCATCAACAAGGAATATCACAATTAATTAGGGACAAAATTATATTGACAATGATACACCTATGATTTTAAATAAGTATACAAAAATTTCAAGTTAAAACTAAAAAGAAACCATCGAAAATATCACGTATAACCATTTATAATAACATTGAGATTCCTTTTGAACCCTAAGCTATATTACACCTATTACGACTTAAAAACAAATCATCACAAAAATAAAATATGTTTATAACTCAATTTTACACAGGTGTATAGTTTCCTCGAGGAGTGTAAAACAATTGTCCTTTTAATAACCTTCTACGGAGTTCTGCAAGAAGAAGCCGTTTTTCTTTTTGTATTTTCTGTAATATTCCTTTATTTTCATGAGCTCTTCTCGAAAGATATGGTAACACTTCATTGACAGGACCATAAGGTATGTATTTGTATGCAGAATAACCTGCTTGCCCTAATAATAAGAAATATTATTAGAAGCGTAATGAACCAAAAGAAATAACCTCTAAATTAAAAATCTCAATAGAATAAATGAGGATAGTAAAAACTTTATTTTTCAAACACTTCTTTATCATTAAGGGCAAAATATATCAGGTGTGTAAAAGCTTGATACAGAAATAATATCAATATGCCAATCACCTTAAATTTTATGAGGTAGCCGGGATAGTGTGCCACCAACTTTCTTAAAATTGATGATGTAATAGACATAGGACACAATAAATTTATCTAACTTCACCTTAATTACAATATTTTTATTCTTTTTCTATCATGACTTGATAAAATTCACTTCTTATTGGAAATTATTATCGGACCAACTGGAGCAATAAATAACAGTACAAACTGGGATTTACGAGATTTATGATATTTTAGTTTTCAAAAAATATCCAACAATATGGCTTCATAAATACAAAGAATAAAAGCAGATAACAACCAAAGAGCCAAAATAAATCAAGTTCATTTAATGCAGACTTTTTAATTACCTTTTAATAAATCTTTTTTATTAATTTTAATATATTTCTTGAAATTTACAACTGTATATTATATAATACATTCAGTAAATTTGATCTTAGTTAAAATGGAGTGTTACAGGCGGGTAGAGCAACTACCCATTGGAAGCACTCTAATGACATTGGATTCGAAACAATGAATATTCACGAAATTGACAGAATTTTAAAATACACAATATCAAAGATTAGTTGATTATTGTAAATAGGAATGATTGAGTTTAAAGTATTATTTTATTTTTAGTTTAATTTTTTTTATTTACATATTTCTTTTTTGTTTATTTCTTCTATTCTACTTCTTATTTTTTTTATCATTTAATTTTTATATCTGTAAATAAGGTGTAAATGAGCTCTATGATTCATATTACCGTTGTCTAAAAATATGACAGAATGTAATACTACAGTGTAAATTTTTTTTTTTATAATTATCTTTATTGGAATTTACAACTGTACATAATTATACATTTAGTAAATTTGATGTATGTTATTATGGAGTGATACAGGGGTGTAGATAAACTACAAATTGGTAGCACTCTAATAAAATTTTTATTTTAGCAGGTCTCATGGCCATCTTCTTTTCAGGCACCGCGGAGGATTGACAGGAATGAAAGAGGATGCAAGGATAGAAACTAGGGGGTTTGAGTGGTTAGGGAGTTTGTAATGGAAGGAGTGATATCTGGTTCGGGCTAGATCGGTTACATAGGGAACATTAAGGTCTTTATGTAGGATTTTATTTGTGACAAAGTAAGGAGCATTGAGAATTTTACGAAGGATTTTGTATTTAAGGATTGGATACGAGAGGAATTCGAAGGTTTAGTGGAGCCCCAAAGCTCAACTTTGTATGTCCAGATTGGCCTCATTAGTCATGTAGATCTATCTTTTGTAATGAGTAGGAAGTTTAGATCGTTTGTCTAGTAAGTGTTGTAATAGTCAAAATCGACGTGCAGTTTCCTGTCTTTTCAGTCTTGTGTGAGGATTCCAGGTTAATCGTTTGTCCAGATTTAGTCCAAGGTAGCGGATCTGTTCGACAGTGGTAAGAGTATGTGTTGTGTTAAGAGTAAATGAAACTGTAGGGCAGTCGGTAGGTTTATGATGAAGGGAAAAGGTTATTTGATGGGATTTGTTGGAATTTATTTTAATCCTTCAATTACGACACCATTCTTCGAGGGCTGTGATTTGGGATTGGAGAGTTTCGGATACAATTAATGGGTTATTATTAACTGCGAGCAAACATGTGTCATCGGCAAACGTGGTGGGGATAGTGTTAGGATTGGTTGGAATGTCAGCTGTATAGACGGTGTAGAGGATGGGACCGTGGATACTACCTTGAGGAACACCAACAGACTGAGAATAGAGGGATGAATAGGAACCATTATGGTTTACTTGGAATAATCTATCAATGAGAAAGGAACGAATGATGAGAAAGTAGGAGGTAGGAATTTACGGAGTTTGTAAAGTAATCCTGGGTGCCAGACTCGATCAAAAGCCCGTTCTACATCAAAAAAAGACTTCCGCACAGTACATTCCATACTCTAAACAAGACGAGACTACGTCCACCACGCAATGACATTGCTGGATATTAGAGTGGAATGTTTGGAATCTAAACTGGTGATCTGAGATTATATGATTGGAATCCAGGATGGGGTATAGGTGTTTCAAAATGAGTTTTTCAAGGATTTTGCCCATGATCGGTAATAGAGAGATAGGGCAATAGAATGATGGTTATTCTGGAGGCTTTTGGGGTTTGGGGATCATTTTAACTATAGATAATTTCAAGGGGTCAGGAATAGGATGGCTTTCCGAGGAAGAAGTTTTAGAATGTGGGATGTTATTAGGTCGTATCCAGGAGCTCTGCGGGTAGGTTATCTTTGAATGATACTAGATATTTCAGAAGGATGAAATGCTTTAGCTGGGAGGGTCATCTGGAGTGGAATATTTAGTTCTGCTTCAATATATTCAAGGTGAATTGGGTCAAGGATATCAGGATGTGGAATAAAGGTTTTAGAAAGGTGTTGTCCGAATGTTTGTGATTTTTCTGCGTCAATTCTGGTCCAAGTTTGGGATTCGGTGAGAAGTGAGTGGTTAAAATCTTTGAAATTCAGCAGTGTTTTAGTGGTCCTCCATACTGATTTGTCAGAAGTTGTAAGATTTTCAATAAAGTTAATTAAATTTTGAATTTTGTATTTTCTGATTTCTACTTTTAGTTTGCTAGTCAATTTGTTGTAATACGTTTTGTTAGTTTGATATCTGATCCTATGCCACTTCGATCTTGCTCTGCGTTTTTCCCATAATAAGATACGAGTATGCTGTGGCAGGTTATTTTGTTTATTATTATTGATTCGATTAGTTGATGGGTTGTCAGTTATACTTGTTCTTATTGATGATGCGAGTTTTTCAATAGCTTCGTCAATATCTTGTTTTATCTTCAGTCTAATGTATAAGTCCAATTTAGTTTCCAGGTCACATTTAAATTTGTACCAGTCAACTCTTCCTGTTATCAATGAAGGGGTGGAAGGCTTTGGAACAAAGCTTGAATGTAAAAATAGCATAACTGGACTGTGATCTGAGGATAGGTCGTCCAGGGATTCAACAATGGCTTGAGAGGGAGAAATCTGGGAGGTGATAAATATGTCAAGGATGTCAGGACGCTTTTTGAGGGATGTAGGCCAATAAGTATGATTTTTGGGAGAGAGAATGGAATAGGTATTGGAGGTGGAAACACGGGATAGGATGTTACCACAGGAGTTGGATGTGCGGCATCCCCATCTTTGATAGCATTATAGTTTCCTCCAGCAATGAAGCGCGGTCCGAGCGTTCGGAATAAGGAATCAAGGAGGTTATAAGAAAGGTTATTACCAGGAGGACAATATACAGCTGAAAAGGTAACATGAAAAGGGTGAGTTGAAATGATAACCGAGGTTGATTGAATTGCCTCAGTTGGATTGGAAGGAATAAGGATATAAGAACCAGCATGGGAAGTGTTGTCTGGATGGTCTGATCTATAAGTGATGTAGTCACGTATGTAAAAGTGTGTCCTTTGTGTGAAATGAGTTTCAGTCAGGAGGGCTATTTTAATAAATCTAAAACATAATTTATCAAATCTAAAATATAATTTACCAAATAAATATTTAGTGATCCATGATTGCTCATCAAGTCTACTTAGATATAAAAAAATAAGGCTGCATTTAACTAACTCATAAAAAAAAAAAAATTATGAAATTAATAAAACATAAACCAACAATTCGAAGAAGATAGTATGGCACTAATAGTTGAAACCTTTATTGACTGCCACCCGGATTATCTTCCTACAATAAACCAACAATGATAACAATAAAAGTAGCATAGTCATAACAAAGTCTATGTAAAAAACTAAAAATCTACAAGTCCCGGTGGAAGTTAAGATGGAAATGAAAATGAAGATATAATCAACAACACTGTGAAGTCTATAAAAGCAAATCACTTGTGATCTTGAAAACACAGCCTGACTGCAAATAGTCATTACATTATGTAATACAAAATTATGGGCTTTAACAAAAGTGTAAACAATGTTAAATTTATAAAAATTAAGTAATATATTCTAAAAGTTAATATTGTACAGTTAAAAGTTAATTCTAGAAAAAGATAAGAATAATTTATCCGAAGTCATTTAATCACTAATTAGTTTTAAATGAGCATTAAATAAAATTGACAATCTTTAATGATAAAACTAATCTGCAATGCAACTTACCAAGTGGAAATGTTATATAATCACACATTCCAAGTAATTGGCCAAAACAGATAACTTTGTCCTCTGGAGCAATTCCTAATTCATTCATCCTAAAACAATAAAAATGGCTTAATATTTTTACATTGTATGTTATACATCATACATCAGAATGCACTAGACAAGTGACAGTGAATATAAAAATAAAAATAAACTTGAAAAACTATTGTTTTTTTTTTAAAAGTAAGAATGTAAATTGAAATAATACTGGAAAAAAATAATTTAAAGATCTTATAATCAATTTAATCAAATATTTTGAGTAAATTTGTGTTTTTTCTTCTGTAGTAGACATTAAAAATTATTTAATTAGTAAAAATATTGAAATGTAATTTGTTATGACCAAAATTTTAAATATGTATAAAAACATTCTTAATTGCCTTTTTAAAATAAAAACAAGACAAAATTACTAATGAATGTGAAAAACATACTTTTCTATGGCAAATCGAACAGTATCTTCATTGTGTGATGCAACCATAATTCCAATACGGTTTGCTTGTCCTTTCTTTTTGAAGTCCTTAATTCTTCTTAAACATTCAGTGAGTGTTTTATGGTACATTTCAGAAGTAGCTTCATAATTTGGGTTTACAGGGTCAGTGTAACCTAATGCTGCAGCTCTTGCTCGTTCCTAAAAGAAAAAGAAAACTAATTTTAAGGACCTAATAATTATTATTTTACTTTATAATTATTAACAAGTCAGTTAATAATAATAGCCCACAAACATTTACTAGTACAAAAAGTAGCATTTTAGCAATGAGTTATTAGTTTAGATGTAAGCAGGATACAGATAATTTCAATTTAATATCTTATAACAACCATAGGAGAAATCAATGCCCTTCAGCCGCTCTAGCCCTCACATTCACTTTATCTTCGGCCATACTCATAAGTTAGCTCTCATAGCTGTTGATTATCATTCTTTTTAAAGAAAATTCTTCCAGCTTCACTATTACTGCCAACAGTAGATTTTACAGAGATTGTCGCCAGAGGATATTCTTTCCTGAACTAAAAGTACCCTTATCTTCCATTTCTACTTCAACCAGTGGCCTTAATCAAGGAAAAGACTCAAAAAGCTCAAATACTTTTGAACCTGACTGGTCACAAGGTACAAAAAAAGAGTCATATTTCTATTGAAGGGTGACAGAAGAGAAGTAAGTATATTTCAAGAATCCTGGACAGAAAAAATTATTGGTACCTCCAGGCAAACCATGAACATTGTTTGCATGACAAAATTGCAATAGACAGAAGAAAGTAGCTTTGGTATTTGTTGGGATCAAAAGTGTGTGGTTTTACTATGAGCTGCTAAAACCTTTAATACTGAACACTCCTGACAACAAATGATCGATGATTTGAATCAAGCTCAGCATGTAAAACAATCAAAATATCAAAAAAAGTTAATACTAAGGGCTTTTATTTTATGATAATACACCATCACACACAGCAACATTAATCAAGAAATAACAAAAGTGTTTCGCTGAGAAATACATTTTGCATGGAGCTAACTCACTAGACTTGGCTCAATCCAATTATTACTAATTTGCACATAGATGGAATGTATACCTGCTGTCCAGTGCTTCGCATTTAGTAAAATATATGAAAATGGCTCGATGTTGGTAACCTTGTTGACGATATCAACAAATTGTCAGAGAGATGATAAAAATGTATAGCGATGTATAGTGATGGGCAATACTTTGAATAAAATATTGTCTTTCATTTTCATGCAATGAATACGCATTTTCTATACAAAAATTCTATTAAGTTTAAAAAAGATAAACAATTTTAGTAAGGCCCAAATAGGCACTCCTGACAGTTAATTATATAAACTGCAACAACAAGTAGAACTAAAGATGAAAATTGAACCACCAGAAAGAGGATATTGCATATGCAATCTTAATATATAAAAATCAATAAGCTTTGTAGGTAGAAAAATATGAAAATATAAAATCTGGTATGTATCACACAACTTTCTCTTACTACCCTACTTTGAATTGAGATTAATCCTCACTCATTTAAGACTACATATTTCTAAATTATTTACAGTGGTAGTAATACTGCCTTATATAAATTTTCCAAAATAAACTGAAAGTGGCAGACTGACTAACTCAAATTTCAGCAGTTCTGCAGTTTATCCATTTTTTGTAGCATATAAAAATGTAAGATAGTTAATTATTTCAAATAAACAAAACTAAAAGTACTTTACAGGAATTTTTTTTGAAAAATCAGTATTTAAGCCCTGCCATACTATTTCAAAGAGAACAAGACCTATCTGATATTGAAGAACACTTAATTGTACATTCACATATTGAGTTTAATCATAATCGACATATTCAATAATATCAGAAAAATGTGAAAAACCTATTATATAAAGTGAACCTTCCTGTCATTTGATTTTTAAAAATATCACTCAGATGTTTAAATATGATTTAATAATGCTACTTTTCTTCATATACAAAAACAATCAAGTTCCTCATAAAATACAAAATATACCATTTAAAATAAATTGTAATTGTTCACAATAATTTTTCATTGTATTTAAATATGGTTCAATGTATTGATTACAGTTATCTTATGAATTAAAATTACTATATCTTCTAAACCCTGTTTCTCTAAATACTTACTTGCTCCATGTAAGCTCCCCGTACTAATTTACAACCAAAGTAAAAATTTTGCCTCTTGGCTTGTTCTAAGTCAGTAGAAACTTCCTTCAAAGCATCTTTCAGGTAACATTGGTAGGTATTAAACACAATGGCCTAAAAAAAAACAAAAAAATATAAGAGTTTACAGACATACAAAGGAATATATATATATATGTGCATTAAGACAGCCAATAGATTAGGAAGTGATTCTATGCCTCATTTACAAAAAAAAAATCACATAAACCATGGTCCTCTCAACGTAATTGGAGAAAATTGATGGCCCTATTCTGAATACCTTCATCCTAAATTCCGTTGTGGACCACAATGTATGGCCAAGGATCTCCATGATTCATAGAGCCAATGGGGGAAAAAAATTACAAAAATTTGTCTTTGTTAAAACCCTATGAAGAGGGATTTTATGCAGAGAAAAAAAGATTTTTATTTCATTAAATGATGAATTTAAATCCCAATTCCAATGGTTTAAAAAAACAAAAACAAATTTGACACTCAATTCAAATAGTTTTTCAGTTACCATTTCCTACTCAACAAAAATCAAAATTTGCTTTAAATACAGAAAACTTGGAATTTCATCAGACCATATGAACTTTTTTTGTTGCCTTACAGGTCCGCTAACACTTCTACAAATATAGACCAATCCTAAAATAAATCACGACTTCACTTGTATCAAACAAAAGTATAACAGAGTAAGGAGTTCTTTTTTAAATGACTTAATCATTAGCCAAAAAGTCACAAGTAATGTGTAATTTATAAAAAAAAATATATAATAAAACTTTTCAATATTGATCTACTTGTAAGGCCTTTTTTACCTCCTTATGTGCCTTTCAGCATGTAGGAGACTCCAGCCACCCTGTAAGGCGCCTTGGAATAAATTTAAGTAAGTCAAACTATGTATATATATTTCTTTATGAAAACTTTATCTTTTTCATAATAGTGCAATTGGGACTTCATTATCTGGAATAATTTTAGAGTAATCACTTCTTTTTTTATCAAAAACCTTGCTCGAAAAACTACAAAATATCAATTTTATGCAATTCAGTTGAGAATCGGACCAAGGTATATTATATTCTTCTTCTGGCTCAACAGACTGTGGAGGTCCAAGGCCTTGCACAATTTACTACGGAAATACATCACACGTTTCTTGATGAAGTTTTCATAGGATGGGTTCATCACTCCCATGCCTATTTTGGTGAGTGCTACCCATTGGCTAACGGGCCATACAACTCCTCGGGAGGAGGCTGTGAGTGAGTATCATGTTTAAAAAAAAAATCCCAGGTAGGGCCATAAATTTTAATTTGTTCGTAATATTTTGAAAAATTGACATATGCTTAGGGTACCCCAGGGTGCCACGGCACACTTTAGGAACCCCTGGTCTAATCATTTTTTTTTTTTGTGAATGAGGTGTAGAATCTCTTCCAAGCATTTGGTCTCCCGATCCTGAAACAACTGTGTGTGTGAGTGCAGGTAAGTGAAACATAAGGTAAGTAAAACTTCGTTGTAACGTAATAATTTTCCAACTTGCCACTCTTTTTCATGAGTGCTGGTTCCAGAGAGTGGTTTTGTAATGGAACTTTATTAGATATAACTGTTTGAACTCCCAGTTATAATGCTTTGAAACATCAATAAATTTTGAAAATTCATTTTAGAAGTTTTTTATAATTACCTGCTTACAGTGTTTTCAGGACTGTAACACTCATTTTCATTGGACCCTAGGAGTGTTACAAAGGAGTTTTACTTTATGTGTATGTATATACATTAATACATACATTTGTAATAATGAAATAAAAAATTAAATATACATCTACTTATCAACTATTAGATGCAATAATAAACTAATTACTTTATCAGTATTGTATTTCCTCATCATTTCAAGTGTTATCCTTGAAATAGCAGGTTGAAAATATGTTTGTTCAGCATCAATCATTACACGCACATCAAGATCTTTAGCAGCCTAAAATAATAATGAAAAGCCATTTATTAACATTCAAAAAAACCTTGAACTCTATAAAATAGAATGGAAATAAATAAATTAACACACATATAGAATAATTCATTAAATTTGAATAGATAAAAACTAAAAATTACTTACTACCTAACTTAAAAAAGATAATCAGCATTAATTACTAACATCATAAATCATACATAAAACACTAACAATTAATAATTTAAGATGAATATTATGACAAATTTAAATGTCATCTGACAAACCTTGATTAAAGTATTAACACGCCTTATCATGTTACGGAACATTTCTTCTTCCTTAGAAGATAACTGAGATATCAGTCGAACCATCCTACCTTCCTTCAGACTTGGAACACGAAAAGTGTCATTCAGCCCAAAGTTTTCATCAACTATACCACTCCATGGGAACAAATGTATCACACTAGAACAAAGGTAATTTGTTTTCAGATAATAAGCATTAACTACTGACTACAATTTTTTCCCCTAAAGTATAATACATTAATCATGACAAATAAAAAATGGAAGAAAATAAACAGAACTAATAATTAATATAAATCAAAAGGAAGTTGTACTAGGGAAATATATAGGGAAATACTACTAGAATAGGTTAAATCTTTACGGGAGAGCTACAAATCACTGTAAAAGGAAATAGCTTGGTTGCAACAACACAATAGTCCATTTAACAGTAACCAATAATCAAAAATTTAAACTCAATAGGAACCAGTAATGACATTAAACAAACCAATTGAGATATAATAAACATGCAATGATAATGAGCTACTAAACAAGTCATAAAAGCTTTAATTTCAGAATTTTAGAAAAAGAAAAAAAAGAAGAGAGGTAAGAAGTTTGAGAAGTTAAAGGTTTAATTCCTTTTTCAGTAAAAAATAATAATTAAATTTTTTATATAAGATATTGATATGATGAATTTAACAAAGAGCATATCAATACTTAATGTCCAAATCCTAATGAGAACACCCATCTTCAAACATAACTAAAATAAGAACCGAATTCCAGATTGTTAGTAGTATTCATTCATTCATCCATACTTAGAAAATCCATCTCGTCCACACTGAATAAAACTACAATTATAAATAAATAATCTAAATTAACGGATTTAGGAAGATAGAGTTAAAAAAGACTACCTGCAATAGTACTTTAATTCTTCCAGTGGCATAAATGCATAGTGAACTGTAAGATCCCAAATCTTATTGTTTACTGATTGCAAGTATATGATACAAAATAGACTTTAATGCATGGTGAATTGCAGTAATTAATTTTAATTGAGGGTACTCACCCTTCACTATCTTTAACAACTTTTTCCATGAACTTCTTAGTATCTTTAATGCCAGCTTGTTCTAATCGTTTCTCTAAATCAGCAGCTGTTAATTTCTGCCCAATTACATTTCCTTGGCCACCGATTACTTCACTAACAAATTTACGAGCTCGCATAATTACTTCAGAAAGTTGTAACTAAAACAATAACATAATAAATAATAAAATTATAGACAGTATATTAATTTACCACATTTACAAATTACAAAATATATAATATATACACAATAGAAAAAAACATTTTTTTGACTCAGGACTTTCACTGAAGTCCTCTACAGACCCAGAGTGGGAATACCAAGATTCATTTCTCAGGACAATGCAAAATAAGTATTGATTGACCCAGCCGGGTGGGAGTCGAACCCACAACATACTAAATTAGGTGATTAAGGGATCTTCACCTTAATGTGCAAATCATAACAAGAAAAATATGTTCTTATAGATAGCACTTATTGGCATACATTAGTGGACAAAACGCATCAAATCAATATTTATTTGTTTAACAATCTGTATTACATTAATTTAATTTAGGATTTCAGCAAATAATTTCAACGAATAACACATTTATTGATAGAATATAATGTTTAAATAAAAGCTAATAGCAAAGAAAGGGAATGTTTGTAAAAAAAAAAAAAAACTGCTATAGATAGTGATGACTTTGTTTGGAATCTTCTAACAATAATGTAATTATGGATTATGATTTAATTATATATTTTTTATTGCTACTAGTATTATTTGTAAAAATACCAGGGCATTCAAAAAGTCCTGTCGTTTTT
>NW_027107551.1:490613-498115 GCF_000696795.3 Halyomorpha halys | reverse complement strand
AACGACAGGACTTTTTGAATGACCTGGTACAGGTATATATAAAACGGGATGGTGGGAATAAAAGAGGTATTGAAAGACTTGAGTACAAAATTTTAAATTCCTTGGGCTAACCTAATAAACTATGTAAAGTAAATAATCTAATTACTGTATTTTGTAACTATAGGAAATTCCTTCAAAATATGTTCCATTATTTCCAAAAACAAGAATAAATCAATGTTACACTGTTTAAATTTTTCACTCAGACTCATGCATTGAACTCAATTCACTGACTACAAATTATAATTATAGCACTAAATGTTACAAAATACCATATCATTATAAAAGTATCTTTGAAGTGTGATGCTTATGAACTGTTAATATCTAGATTAAATATTTGTAAAATTATTAATATAAAAAACAAACTGAATGAATTTAATACTGATGTAATAACAGAATCATAACATTTATATAATATAAATGCAATACAATACTTTTAAATTAGGCAGTAGGCAGTATGTCAACTTTTTGTATTTACATCAGAATAAGAAATATCAATACAATATATTATTTCTCTCTATTTATTACTCGCATAATTGAATTTTAGGTGAAGGAATATCAATATAAAAATATAGACAATAACACTTAACCAATAAAAATATCGGAAAAACTTAAGAAGTCAAAGTTGAAGGGAGATTGATTTTACTTTGACTTTGACTCATTGACATAGTTCAAAAGTGTAAGATGATCTTTTACCAAGAAATGAGATTCGCAGATACTTCTAGTCAGTCACCTGAACCTCAGAATTCAGTATAAAGGTTCTAATTTTCATTTCGAGTTATGAAGTCTCATATTTGAGTTAGTCTAAAATCAGGGAACAAGATTAACTTTGAAATATTGATTACTTTGCCTGATCAAGTTTTGACTGAAACTGACATGATCTGAACTGCTATAGGAGTACCTGAAGACGGCATGAAAGCTGGAAGGTTGTTGTTGAAATGAATGTGATGTCTATATTGGTGAAGTGTTACAGCCAATATTTAAATCATTCTACTTATTTGAACATTAATTATTTTTATAAGCTTACTTGGAAAAAGAAAAATTTATTACACAAATTTCAACAACTGAAGAAAATTATAAACAACACCCTGATTTCTGATACACACACAGGTAAAACATGAGTTATCAATTAGGCAAAAGAAACTTACCAATAGTTGCGGCCTCCCAAGAGCAGTCAGTTTAATAGCTGTTATTCCAGTCCCATAAGTAGCTCCTTTATTAATAGATAAGAACAAAATTAGATTTTACAAAGATATATTAACCAACAATATTAAAAAATTATGAGTACAGATAAAATAGGAAAAAAATATATTACTATTAGCTAGAATGATTCATTAAAACATGTTTTATATCGTAGTGTATACATATTGTATTTTATATCATACTTATGAAACTACAATCATAGGTATGATATAAAATACATTAAGATATTCTTCACACAATAAATTGTTTTTCATTATCTTTCTATACTAATTCAGATCTAAAAAAAAACAACCAATTCAACTGAATAATAAATAGGTACCTCATTTTATATGAAACATTTATGATAAGCTCACCTTTTAATGCCGCTAAGTTATATTTTATTAATTTAATTGTAAATCAATGAAATTAAATTTAAAACAAAACCTATGTTTAACTTAATAGAAGAATAAGAACTATTTTAATTATTAAATTAAGATTGAGAAAGATTGCCAATATTGGCAGTCGGGTGAACTTTGATTTTTTATGCTCATCTTTGTTTTTGTCTTTCATTTACTAAAATGGGAGTCGGTAGTCTAACATCAATATTGGAAGAAGAACATCCCTTACCTCTCTTGTATTTTTTTGCAAACCATTTCCTACAGAAATGATATTACTTGCCCCTGATTTCAGATGACTCACGTCAGGAAAAACAGCCTAAGCGGTCCCATCAAACACAAGAAAAGTTCTGATAGGGGTATTTACCTTCAATAATTTGTTTCTATATAAGATAGTCAGGGTTGCGGTCAAAAGAGAAACAAAAATAGTTGTAAACTATTTTTGTTTCTCTTTTGACCGCAACCCTGACCATCTTCTTATATATCACTTTTTACGGTCAACTATATATACATATATATATAATAATTTGTTTCAATCATGAGATAAAGCGTGTAATTAGAAATTCATATTTTAAAATTATCTTTCATTGTTTAATTTACATATATTTGATTTACAAACAAACACTTGCGAACAACAAGTGTATAACGAGCAATTTAATTAAAAAGGTGTTTTTACTTTTTTTTTTTTTTGTTTTTTTTTTTTTTGCTTACATGTATAAGATATATTTTTATGCAATCAGATTGTGTTTTATGTTTATTTCTTTTTTTTTCTGAGACAGGACAAAGTTGTTCTTAGGTGTATTGTTTCATCTAAACAAATTCCCAACACAACCCAAATATAAATCAAATTGAGTAGATTTTATAAAATTGAATTATCATCATTATCAATTATAACTCATTGACTGGTCACAGGATATTTCCTGTATTTTTCATAATCTCAATTATAGTTCAACAGAAATACCTATAATACATTCTAGACTTACTCATTATGTACAAAAACTAGCTAATCAAATATGTAAAAAACACACAGCTCATATTTCTTCTAACCAATCCCAAGGTAAAACCTCCTACAAATATAGTTTCAATTTATAAATAAATTTATCAAGCTGGCCAATATAAGTAAAATCATTTTAATTAAAACAATTTCCCCCAAATCATAGTTGTTTGACCTGGTCTACTGTCTTATTATTGAAAATTTCTTAAATTACCAAATGCTGAAGATATTTTTCATCCCTCCCAATCACACCAATTTTAAATTTTTTATATAAATATCAATATAAATTCTGAATTGTTAATTTAAAAGGCAATGATACAATGTTAATTAAATGGTTTGAATTCAATGGTATGTATTAACCAAATATACAAATACATTTAGTAATTCCTTATTGAAAATATGTTATACCTGCAACAGCATTGAGACATTCTAAAAATGTTTCTACGTTTCGTTCGCAAGTAGCTTCATTTAAATAGAAATAGGTACGTGCACTTTGTACCTTGTATCTCCTGTCAGCAAAGGTTTTGGTAACATTATATTGAGGCATTTCCCCACCAACTGATGAAGCTGAGTACATAAAAATAATAAACAAATAAAACATATATAATAAGTTTCATATATCTGTCAAAACATAATGCATAAATCAACATATATACTAGAAACAATGATATAACTTTTAATGAAAAATATCACTATATTCAACTAAATTAAAAAAATATTACCTTCTGGCCTAGCTGCTGCATTGGAACAGTAAAATTATTATTAGTTTTTGGATCCTGATGATAATTTTAATTAATTTGATATGTTTATGAGCAAGTATATTTACAAATATAGTTTATGCAAAGGAATGGTAAATATTGTTTCAGAAAATAAAGGAGGATGAAATAAACCGCAGAAAAAAATGAGTTCACTCGAGAACATCTCCAGAATAAGAGAGAAATATGAAGAACTAGGCCAGCTAAAGAAAAAAAGAGGTAGAGAAAATTAGGAAATCCTGGGCTAGCACAGAATAGAGAAACCTTGAAGGCTTTCAACATTTCATGCAGCAGAGAAAGTAAAAAGATAGAATAAAGAAAAAGAGACTGCATAGAAACTATGATAAACAGGTAGGGCTGAAGATTGTCCCAGTTATGTATAGTAATAAAATTTCAGAAAGAATTATGCAGGAAAGTTGGAATATTTTTAATGAACAGAAACCCCAACATTATCAAAATTTTGAATTTTTAAACACTTTTCCACCACCTCTGAGCAAATAATTATGACCTTAACTTCCATACAGATTTATAGGGAAGGAGTATATTTTATAAGAGTTAGTTAGATATATAAGGAAGAAATATATCTTATAAGAATTAGTTAACTAACTTCTCAGCCCTACAGTGTACATATTATACCTAATTATGAATATTTAATCCAGGAGAGTATGAAGAGAATGGAACACATTCAATGTTTATTGAGTTACGTTGCAGTGATTGATTATCAATAATTTATTATAATTGAATTGAAAATAAGATCATGAATAATTTTTATGATGAGATATAGAAGATTTCTAAAGGATTAACATATTTTTTGAAGAGTTTAAGAATGTAAGTTGAAAACTCAAGAAAAATTAAAAACTAGGTTTCATTTAATACAAACTTATAGTTGAAATAATTCGTTAAATGTCTCACACCATCTTCATTAATCATTATCAGCCCCACTTTATCTTGGGTTGATTTTAAATGTCCATAAAGTACCTCCAGTATTTTTATTTATTCATTGCATATATTTGGATTTAGGTTTCCCATGTGGTCCCTTCCTGTCTGTTACAACTTACGAATATGTCCTAAAGGCCAACTTTAAGCAATTTACTCTGCCCATCAAACCAAAATATTAATTAAGTTAATTTTAGGGCAGCATAAGCTATTTAAAATAAATTAAAGTATAAAATTCCATGTGCTGAGAAGAAAATATACATTCTCCTTAAGGTGGTCTATCTATTAGATATAATCTTGGATTGAGGAGGAACTAGATGGTTTTACGGTAAGAAACACAGTAAGACATTTAAGTAGTAGCCATGCAACAAGAAAGATAGGATAGGGTTCATGATAAAGAAAAAATATAACATGCTTTACCAGATTAAACAATAATTAGTGAAAGAAGATGCAGAAAAAAAACAAAGGAAAACCAGCTAGTTCCTCGATAAACAGTGCGCATGCTCTGATTAAAGAGGGAAATAAATATAATAAAATTTCTGATTCCTTCTACAGCAAGGTTTTAATTTAGCAATTTGCAAAGACAAATATTATAATATACTAACAGTAAACATTAGACTATGAGAATATTTCGAGATCCATATAAGAAAAAACAAAAACAAAGCACCTAATATTCTATACTAATGGTCATTCAGACCACTAAAGTTAAAATTATATATTATACAAGCAAATAGTAACATTCAGAAAGAAGAAAATCTTGAAAAATTTAAATCTGATGTATTGGTGGTAAATGAATTGGTGATCTGAAGTGATGAAATACATATTAAGTACAATAATGCTAATGGATTTATGTGAAAAACTATGGAATATGTGCAGATAAATGAAATATAGCAGTTGCATTAATACAATGATAAAGTTAAGAAACACTTTTAAAAAATCATACAACTTTAACTAAGGAACCCATATTGGATAAATGCAAATAGTATTATATGGTATCCATTTTATATTTCAAAAAAGTGACAGTGGTTTACTCAAAACAAAGTCTAGGGTACCTCATTGAACAAAACAGAATCAAGCTTATAGACATTAACAATTGTGATAGACCGAAAGGCAACATCTGAAATATGATATCATTTTTTTAAAGAATTACAAATAAATTGACAGGACCTCAACCTATACTAGGAAAGTATAACATGTAAATAGAAAGGAGATTAGTAATACGATAAAATTCATAGGGCACAATTGAACTTTTTCATTCATTAATAATGAATATCTAAATCAAATTTATGTTAAGTATTCAGATGATTGAATGTATCAGGTTGTAAAATAAGTTCATAGCGTTTTTTACTGGTGATTTCAATAAAAAACTTCAGATTCTTGTAAATATTTTTAATCAATTATATATGACCCATTTTGATCTATTACATGTTGCCTTTCATGCATTTTTTTAATTCCATCCTCCCAGAACTTCTTAGATTTTTACGCAATGAACTCCTCTATGTGCGTTTTGCAGTCCTCAAGCAGATTAAAGTGTTTCCTGTTAAGAGAGTTTTGAAGGGCCTGAAATGAGTGAAAATCTGTTGGGGTAAGGTCTGGTGAATAGGATGGATGGGGGATCATATCTCAGCCAAACTTCAATAATTTCTGCCGGGTGAGACACGTTTGAGGACAGCGTTATCGTGATGGAAAAATATGCCTTTGTGATTAGCCAATGCTGGATGCTTCAACCGCTGCCTTTAATTGTTTTAACTGGGCACAGTATACTGCAGAATTAATGGTCTGGTTGGGCTGGAAGAGCTCAAAATAAAGGACACCTTTCCAATACACAGCATAACCTTTTCTGGATGTTATCCAGCTTTTGGAGTCATAAACGGCAGGTCAATTCGTTTTCCCCAGGACTTTTTCCTCACAATTATTATTGTACAGGACCCACTTTTCATCCTCAGTTATCAACCTCTTTAAAAATGGATCATTAACATTGTGTTTCAGGAGGGAATCGCTAATGGATATGAAGTCCAATAAATTCTTTTCTGTCAAATTGTGAGGAACCCATATATCACTTCGAGAAACATATCCCGCAGCCCCAAATGATTTGAGACACTTGCATGAGATATGTTAAGCGTTTCTGCAATATCTCATGTCGTAGAGTGGGGTTGTCTGTGACCAATTTTTAAATTTGGCTATCAACAGTTGAAGGACGACCCAAGTGCTTTGCGTCTTCCAAGTCAAAATTTCCGGCTCTGAACCTAGCAAACCACTTACAGATGGTGCTTTCTTCTAAGGCATCATTGCCATACACACTGCAAATTTTGTTAACCTCCAAATTCAGAAATAAAAAATCATTAAATGACGAAAATGAATTTTTTTTCTCTTCCATTTTGAGCAAGGAAAATACCACTTATAGATAAGGAATCTCGGGTGAAACTGATGCATAAAAGCACCTTAACTAATCCTTTTTTAGAATATGTAAACATGATTTTATAAACACAAAGAGGATTAAATTGAAATACGGAAAAACGCTACAAACTTATTTTACAACCCAATAGAACGAATTATATGCTTACTATTGGGTCATCAAAGAGTTCTTTCTTCCAGTACTAGCCAGAAGTGTACATATCATCCAATTCTAAAAACTGTTAATATGGGTTGGAAGATAGAAATTTAACTTTTTAACAGTTGTCGAAACATGGGATTTGGATAAAATGCTAAGGAGTTTTTTTTTACTCTTCATCTCTATAAAAAATTGTATTAAATGGCCTTAAAGTACATTAAAAATCAATCTCACTAGCTATTTCCTAAAAATAAAAAAATAAAAATGCTGGCCAATTTTACCAAAAGCCTCTTTTGGTTTTTAATTTTTCAATAAATGTAAACACATTTAATGCAACAATAATCTTGAAATCCATATAGAGCAATGGCAGAAAATGATAGCATATAAAAACGCTAAAATTATTACAAATTAATGTTGTTTTTTTTAGGGATATAACCCATTGATACCAGCCGGTTTTGGTAATTTTTTTTTTTAAAGATAATTTTATTACCAATCATGTTGACACATATATAATACATAAAAAATGTATATATTTTGAGTTATGAGCAAATAATGTATACTAATTATGAGAGATAGTTGACCGTGGATGATAAATGAGGAGAAGATGGTTGGGGGTGCGGTCAATGAAACACAAATAAGTATGACTAACTTAT
>NW_027107551.1:462007-490537 GCF_000696795.3 Halyomorpha halys | reverse complement strand
AAGGCTAGAAACTCTAGCCGAAACGTCGGCACATTAAAATAAGTTAGTCATACTTATTTGTGTTTCATTGACTGCACCCCCAACCATCTTCTCCTCATTTAATGTATACTAATGTTTATAACTATATTTATACTGATCTGAAGATGATTTTTCTTTTTGTATGTAATTTAATCATCAGAAACGGATAATAATTTCCACACTATTTGCTGCCGGTTTTAGAAAATTTCAGAACGATACAGAGGTCTGTCAAGGTTGAAAACTTGGATTGCTCATTACCCATCTATCATAAACAAACAAAAACAGATCTATCTCATTTGATGCAAGACAATCCCCCTTTTTAACAATAATTTTACTGGACTAAAATTTCCCTGCCTGCAACTCCTGCAACTGGTGTTTTCATCCCTAATACTGGAGTAAAAACATATGTCAGATAAATTCAGTTTCAAGAATAATAATGATTTAGTTTTAATAAAATCTAAAGTTAATTAGCTTTGAGATAATACTACCGATATAAAATAAGAATTGACAAAAGAAAACTAGCAAACTAATAAATAATACTTTAACAGCTTGAAATTGTTAAAGTGCCCCTACTGTTGCATATATCTTAATGCCAATAAAAAAAATCTTTAGCATAAAAATAACTAAATAAGTAGAGGTAAAGACATTGGAAAGATTTTTTTAATGAACGAGGAGAGAGCCTAGAAGATCAAGGAGTTAGGGTGTTTATAATGAAGCTCCTTTTGTAATAGCAGTTTATGGCAGACTACAGCCACACCAGGTGTTTCACTTACATTTCACAGAATAAATTTTTACATATTATTGTTTTATAATAAATAGTTCTTAAAACTTGAAATAATTGTAAAAAATAACACTTTTTTCAATTTGTTCCTTTTTTCATTGTCATAATTAATTATATTCCAAAATTTGCTTTTATGAAATGGTATCATATCATATGGTAATATCATTTAAAACATAATTTTATTATCGAATAGAAAATGACCGATCATGAAATTGGATTTTGATCATTGATTTTTTTGTTATGGTATCTACAAAATAATACATATCTTTGGGTTTTAACAACAGTAATTGTCACCATATCTTAACGGTGAACAATTGGAATTTTGTAGTGAGGTCAAACATCTTGGTGTTACTCTTAATAGTAAACTGAAGTGGCAACTTCATGTTGAAAGGACCAGTATGAAGGCACTGAGGTATCTCTGGGCATGTAAAGGAGCAAGGTAAAACCTGGGGCCTTAAACAAAAAGTTATATATTGGTTGTACATGGCAGTGATAAAACCCATTGTCCTATATGCTGCTATCCTATGGTGGCATAAGGTCACGACCAGCAAATCCTGAGCCTGGTTTGGGAAACTTCAGAGACTGGCATGCCTTATGATGACTAGTGCATTGAGCCCCACTCCTTCTGCAGCGATGGAGGTTCTTTTGAACATAACACCGCTGCATATAGAGATTGAGGCTCAAGTCCTTAGTTCTGCATATAGGCTTGCAAAAATAGGAACGAACTTCCATTCCCTAACCTATGAGGGACATGGAAATCTGTTTAGGAGGATCAATGAAGATGGGATGCTCTCTATACATTCTGATCTTCAGGTGAAGAAGTATAAGGACACTTATTATAGTGTTAAGATTGAAGGGTCTACCTCACACAAACCGTGTAACAGGGTGAAACTGTTATACAGACGTATCCTTAATGGAACAAGGATCTGGAGCAGGAATATGAAGGATGGATAAGCCTAATCAAGACATCTCCATTCCGCGAGGAAAGCACACCACAGTATTACAGCCTGAGGTGTTTGCAATCAATGTCTGAGCCTAGAATCTAATAAAAGAGGGCACGAGGGATAGGCTAATCACGATTTGTATGGACAGTCAGGCAGCCATTTATGACCTGGGTAGCTATGTAACCCGTTCTAAATTGGTGGAAGAGTGTAAGGCGTCTCAAACTCTCTTTCCTTGGCCAATAAGATGCGGGTATAATGGGTGCCTGGACACAAAGGCATTAAAGGTAATGAGTGAGCAGACTATCTAGCAAGGAAAGGATCTGAGATTGCTCCTTGTACACCTGACCCCATATGTGGGTTAGTCTCATCCATGCAATGAGGCATATCAAAATGACTGCTGAAGGCAAGGCTGGGTTACTCTGGAGAAATACCAGACGAACGGAACAATCGAAAATGTTCTTTAAGGGATCCTGCCCAAAAAGAAGTAACGCTTTTTTTAATATGGATAGGAGCACTTTAAGATGGCCGATAGGTCTATATACGGGACACTGTCAGTTGAATAAGCATCTCTATAAAATGAGACTGAGAAAAAGATGATGAGACTGCCAATCACATCATTTGTAGATGTGATGCAGTAGCAAGGACATGATTCCTCATCTTCACTAAGGATCATATCTTGAACCCCAAACTTTGCAATACAGTGGATCCTTACATAATATCCATATTTGCTAAGGCAATTGGCCTGCTCTGAGCAGAGGAGGGACGGCGTACAATAGGCTTCTGTGCACTTTGCCAGAAGGAAAACAAAAAAAAACAATAATGAATTCATCTGTGTAAATACAAACACAAAGATCAAAACATTTTAATTATGTCCTCAAACTCTGATGGAAGATTATTTTCATTGATCACAGATCTTGTTCATAATTAATAACATTATGTACATTGATATGCTTGGGATAATGACATCCATGGAGATAATTCTTAGAAAAACGGCAGGGCCAGAATTTATAGATATCATTATTCATAGTACAAATGTATTGCACAATATTATTATTAATTTCAAAAGTAGTTTAATTATTCCCGAAGAAAATGAAATTAATGAATCTAATAATTATCTAACACAATTTAATAGGACGAGTCTTTAACTGAGAGAATGAGATAATAAAATCAAAAACTTTATTGTTCAGGATTAAAGAACAGAAAACATAGGAAAAGTTCACCCCTAAGAGTTACCATGTGTTTACTACACTACTTCAAAAATTACATAACCACCTGACAGCTATGTATTCAAAATTTTTTAACTCTCTCTACACCTCACTTAATACCGCTCCACTATAAGCATTATATAAGCCAATGGAAAATTAACTATCGATGAAATATTTTTTTTTATAATTGCTTCAGATATTATATGAGATTTATATGTCGATTATATGACGGTTATAGATATCATATGAAGGTCATTGTCAACAGAAAATATTCCATAACATTTCATCCAAATTTAAACTCATAAAAAAAAAAAAAAATGAAAATCATACTTATATACTTCAATAAATGCTAATAATTAGCAGGTATCCACTAGCTATCAAGTTAACTTGGTTATTTAAAAACGAGTGATAGGTGTCAACAATCATACATATTAACAGCTCATTCAATAAATGAAGTTTATAGTGTAAAGGATCAAGTAACGAAAAATTGAAATCCTGCATAACTTTCAGACAATCCTCTAAATGGGACATCCTGTATATAAAAAATAGAATTTTTAGTGAGAAAAAAAGGATAACTTTTTGAAAATATAATGTATATAGTAAAATAAAAATGAATTTGACTAGGAAAAAATTATAAATTTATTTGAAACTAAGCTGCAGAGATCATTTTAAAACTTTTAATGAACAATAAAAATAAATTAAAATCATAAAAATGAAAGTAGACTTTTTAATTATTAATCAAAATTATTATTAATTACTTAATTTTAGAAAAAAATATTACATGAGTACACAGTAAAATTTATGGGAATAGATATAATCAGTATGTACTCAATAAAATATATGAACTTTAAGATTATTATAATTTATGCTTACATAATCCTTCATTGTTTCTAATTTAATTTTGGCTTTCTCTTAAAGGTAAAGAAAATTACATGGTCAACCCTGAAAATCAATTTTGAGTTTTCACCAGATCAAAGGACATTGAGATCCCTGAAACCAAAATTAATTACAGAATAAGACCGATATGTCTTCATAAAATTAAACAATAAATTAAATAAAAAGTTTTCTGCTTTGAATTAGTAACAAAGAAAAAAAAAAAAAAAATGTTACATGAGGTAGAGGCAGTAAACGTACAATATCTTTACAACTTATTTATATATACAAATTGCAGCATTAATTAACCAGATGTCTATGTATTGGGAATAGAATTTTAAAAAAACATAGACTATCTAGGTTCAAAAATGTATTCATTAGAGGATAAAAGTATAAGTAATTTAGAAAAATAATGGTAAGTAAAAAAAAATTGGAAGACAAAAATAAAATGCTCAAATGGTTATGGAGATAAAAAGTTTCCCAGCTGGAAGATCCCACGGGAAGTAGATAGATGGAAAGCAGATAAAAAGATATATAAATGGGTTTTTCAAAATTGAGTCAATTCAAGCACTAATTTTTTGAAATTAAAAAAATCCTAGTATTTATGAATTTTAGATAGAGTAAAATTTACCAAAGTTGTCCTTTTTTAAATTATAATAACTGTTCAGTTCAGTCTCATCAGTAGTGAAGGAAATAAGAGAGCACATAGAACCTCAAATTGGCCACCAATTTGAGGAAAAAATTGTGGATGGTAATGCGAGCTTTAAGGTCATTCTGGAGTTATATGTTTTTACAATTTTACAAAGATCAGTATAGTTGTCTCACACAAAAACTGCTGACAGTGTATTGTTCTTAATGAAGCATTAGGACAAAGGTTTTTGATGTAATTAAATCTTTCGTTCAAGGTGATGATATTTAAAAATAAATAACAGATAGCTGAATGGTATGAAATATCTAATCTATGCGAAAAACTACTAAGAGATATTAATTAGGCATTTTCCATTGTTAACTAATAAGTTGTATATAACTGATAAGCCATGAGGGTGAATAAAAATATTCCACTGGTATAACATGTGCACAGACTATAAAAGTAATGGAGAATCTAGTTGAAATGAACAAGTGGCTCCCAGAGATAGAGGATCTTTACTATACTACATTGCCAAGTAATTTAACAACTAAAAATATTATTCTTAAAGTAGTTTGTGCATTTCAATATATTTCAGAAACAGTGGTTTATGCTTCCATACTTGTAAATGTTGTTTGATAATGATGTTACAGTTAAGTTAATCTCATAACTATGATTTTCTTTTTTAAAAACTATCAAAAGTGTTTAATTTTAATAGCCCAACACCATATCAAGCAAATCTAAGTAACTAAGCTACTACATCATTAATTGAAAAAAAAAGAAAAAAGTTTATGATTTTAAATAAACAAGTACTCCGTAAATTCAACTGATGTAATGAACAGTACAACTCTTACATAACTTATAGCCATACTAACTCATTGATTTACATTATAAATAAAAAAAGTGATTAGTTGATTTATGAATCACATCATCACATAGCATAATCCTTAATCCCTGTTAAATAAGAAAGTGTGATAAGAAACTATACCTTACCTACTTAATTGATGAAATTTCATAAGATATTTTTCTTTGATGGCATATTTAAGCAAATTATGCAAGAGCATAATACTAACTACTGACTTGGATAAATTCCCCATAAACAATGAATTAATACTTCTATATTAGGGGATCAATTAATTTATGCTATATTTACCATTAAGAATTTATTACATATGATCTGTCATATGAAAAAAATTAAATATATTAATTTAATTTTTTTCAGTTCTACAGATAAAAAAAAAGAAATGCCGAAATAAGAAAAGAAATATTAAATGAATGTTATTTATATGTAAAAGATATAAATAATAAAAATCATTAAATTAAATCTTAAAATAAATAAAATAAAAAAAAATTAAAGTACCTATTGTTCCTTAGTGCCTCATTGGCTGCGACTGCCCCTGGCTTGACACAGACCTCATTATGTTTTTAATGTTTTTTTTTAACATTAAGGGTGTTGTTTAAGCACCCCCCGTGGGGTGAATTGCTGAGGTTGGGAACCACTCCTCTAAACTAATAATGAGAATGTAATAATACTTGGTGAAAAGAAAAACAGTAAAAATATTTTTGAGACACTTCATAAAAACTAAAGTTTCAAAATTGATTATATAAATTCTCTTTTCATTTAAAATTGTTTAATTAATAAAATAAAAACAAATAAAAATCGATGAATAAAAAACGAAATACCAACTGATAGAATGCGCACACATGGACAAGACTAAAGACACATCCATGAACAAATAACAATTTTACAGAGGAATTGGTGCAATAACGCGCAAATAAGGAAATAAGACAAAATTTTAACAAATACAAGACAAAACAAAAAATGAATTCTATAAATAAATGTAATTTAAAATAGGAAATCTTCAATATAATTCTAATTATGCTTTGATAAATAAGAAATTAAACATAGTAATTTCTAAAAGAATTTTAAAAATAGAAATAAAAAAGCTGAGAGAGGTTTCCATATATCAGATGGTTTTTATGAACAACCTAACCCAATTTTTCTAATAATCTGGAGAAATAAAATATGAAATTCTAAAATATTCTACATTATCTAAATCTAGAGCAAAGACTACAAATATATTTTTTATTTAATCTCTATCCAAAAGACTTTCAGGTGGGTCATTTAGATTTAAAAAATATGTGAGTGTAAAAAATAAAATATACAATTCTAAACTTGGATAGGGACATTCTAACATTCATCAAGATGAGGATGCATCTTGTGAGGACATCATACAGGTTATTCTCAAAAAGTAAAGAATATACCAAGAAACAACACATGGCTGTTTAGTATATTAAATAATATTTATATTGTAAAAGTTCAGGTAGTTTCAATCTTTGCAATATATTACTATATTTTGCATATTATAGGACTGATAATAAACGTGTTTTTCAAATCCCTCTTTAGCTGCATTCTTTAAAAAATAAAATAATCTTCATCAGTAGTGATGTGGTGGGGGAAAAGAACCTTATGTGTTAGAAAAATGAAAAAAGACTTTTGACAAACTCATATTATGTTTTATATACATTACAAGTACATAAAATCAATGTAAGAGTATTCTTAAGAGTTACTCTTACAAGTTTTGATGAGCTAGGTATAACCAGGGTTTCTACCTCTAGGTATTTACAATACAGGAATTTCAGGGAATATGTTGGGAATTTTGAATCTTATTCGAAATTTTTAGAATGGAAACATGCTAAAACCTAACTGATGTTTAAGCCTACAGAAACCCTAGTGGAACAGAAAAAATAAAAATACAGTCAAAACTTAAGCTGAAGTTCAATTTTAAAAACTCGGGAATTCACCGCACATGTTTCCTAAGTCAGGAAAGTGTATGTTATTATTTTCTTAAACTCCAGGATAGTCAATTTTGTTATTTAGAAGAATGAAGGATAAGGAATGAAGGAACTTCTTGTAAGAGAGTTTGGCCAAATAGAAACTGTACTGTAGGTACTTCTTAGCCTTTTTGGTGAGGAATGGTAAAGGGTAATCTTTATACTGACCGGAAATGTTTCTTTTCATATTTAGGAGTTATTCATAACAATTTTTCATAACTAATACATAGATTTTTAATTTAAAATTATATGCAAAATCAAAATTTTATAACAGGTATATAATCTCTCTGTCCTTAAGGTAATCAAGAAGCTGGATTAATACCATAAAGCCTATGGAAACCATTAGGCACCTGTACTAAATAATTTTTTTTCTGCTAAATTTTGTTATAAGTGAAAGTTAGAAAAAATGGAAGCAACAAACTAACCAGGATATCCAATGCCTCTAGAGAAACTGAAGTTTTTGCCATCAGAGAAAAAAAAAATTATTATTAACTTGTTAGAAATACAGAATCTTTTTAAAAACCTGAGTAATATCTATTCTATATAGAATATAGAGCAATATATTTTTTATGTAAAAATTTAAAAAAAATTTCTGTTTATACATATAATTGTAATTATTCTGAATAATATTGTTAAAAGAATTATTTTTCCAGTGACATAATCTAATATAGGGGTAATCCTCTAACATTTCTCATTCAGTTCCATCCCTACAATTTTCCTTAACGGTTGAAACAACAGTGACCCCGAGAAATTCAGGAATTTTTAGGAAAAGTTGAAGATGGGTGAATTTCAATACTGAGATTGATAGATATCATGCAGATAGAAGGATAAAATAACTAACAGATTGCATGTTTCATGGACAATGTTGAAAAGAGTAAGAAACTCGCTAACTTACAAGGCAAAATAAACAAACGTAGAAATCATAATACTACAAAAGGAGAAATTCAACAAACTACAGGTTACAGAGTCTCCTGAAATTCTGAATTCAACAAATTGAGTCATTGAAAGATCCAGAGGGGAGCTTAAGTTCCCAAAAGAAAAAGAAAATTTCTATTTTTTAAATAATTCTATATAAAATCTTTCATATTTTATTCTAGAAAAAATCTTTCTTAAGTAAATTAGTAGTGATTTTATATTCTGGATTGATCTCTAACAATCTTCTTAGCAGTTTTTTCTTGAAAAATACCACTGGTTTGGATTCCACACCAAATACTGAGCTTCATTAAGAGTTATTATTATTAGAGGGGCACCTAAAAACATTTTCTGAATCTAATAATGGTCTAAGGGTTCATTCTATCATTATTTTCATTTTGGGTTATAGTCTCGTATCCAAATTTAAGAGTTTAAAATTACTTATATATGCACCAGGCCACAGGGATGACTTTTTTGGGTTTTTCAACTATCGAGTTAAGAGATTTAAGGGTATATAATAAAATAAATTACCAAAAAAGACTAATGACAATTTCTGAATCTTTTGTATACAAAATCAACTTTTGGATACTCCTCTATATTATATAGAAGGCAACAATTACATTAATCAAGTTTTAACAGATAAACTAGCATTCAGTGAACACTAAAATTTCATATTTGTTTCAACCAATTGGGATAAAATATATAAGTTTGATATTTCTAGAACTAACACCTAAAAAATATCAATCCATTGATTATAGTAGCTAACGGTAACAAAATGCAAAGATTAAATAAATAAACACAATTCAATAATTTAGCAGATTTAGTAATCCAATGAATATTTCATGAGAAAAAATTGAAACTAAAAATTCCTAATTTAAAATATTTAAACAATATTGATGATAAATAAATATACTGCTAAAGCTTTTTATAAAAAATAAATAAAAAGAAAAACTCAACATCTATAATCTTATTTAAAGAAAATTATTTTTATATTAATTTTTCCCTAGCACTTGCAAAAAGTGGTTCCCAAAATCAAACAATGATTACATATAATTATGACCAACACAGCTTAGGTTCAAACATAGCAACATGAAATATATATATATATATATATTAAAACAAGACAATAACTAATGGTTTATATATAAAAAAGTAATATCTGAAGGTTTAAATGACTAGAAAACATAATATGTTTTAAATAAAAAATGTTAACTAATCCCTAATTGAACAAGGCAGGAGATAATAATTCCTACTAAATTAAAGATTACAGATACACATGGTGAACTTTTAACCAAATTGGCTAACCACCTTGAGTTTAAGAGACACTCTTATAACACATCTCGCATATGTACACAATTTTTTAGTTAAAGGTAAATTTAGTGGTTTTATTCACACCTTTAGAAACTGAATTGGCTAATGAAAGTTGAAATTACAAATGAGAAGCACTTGGTAAGAAAGCAGTGGCGAAATAAAAACGTGATTAAACTATGTGATAAAAATGCATGCGATGTAAATTCTAAAGCAGCAAACAACTACAGACCCAAACCTCAAGCAAAAAATACAATTTATGTAACCATAATGTAATACAAACCATAAGCAGTATTATAGGTAAATAATTAACTTAATGAAACCAAGATACCAATTCACCAATTGGAATGACAATAAAAACTAAATCCATCTACTTTGAACCAATACTTGAAAATAGAAAAATACAAAATATAAATCAATATCTTTGAAATATTATTCTCTAAAACAGAAATGAAAAATAACCAAAAAATTAAGGATGAAGACAGTACCCTATTATTATTAAATAAATTAACAACCACTCCTAAAGCATGTTCAAGAAAGAAGGGTAAAATATAACATAATGATAATTTATAAATATTTCATCTTTTTTGTTAGCATTTGACTTCTAACTTATTTACTGTACATTAAATTTTAGAAATTTATGGGTCAACTAATATGAACTTAAAAAGTAAAACATGTAAATGATAAAGTTAAACCTTAATCTGACAACTCAATCATGCGATGGATATGGATAACATAGAAAAGTTGAAAATTAAAGTTAAAAATTCACAAACAGAATAAATGAAACAACATAGTGACAAAGTTTCACAGATGTCATACCTAAACCTTAAGTGCATACTGGATTTTAATATGCACAGATTATTATAAATCTAATAGTGGATTCATAAAAAATTAACGTATCAACATTAACAAAATGAAACAAACTAAATCAGTAAATAATAATATAACTCATAGAACTGATACTTATCATAACACATAATGATAACATTAACATGATAAGATATCATCTTACAACCTGTGTATGTATAAAACAATAGACTTCCATGAATTATATATTACACTAACACTATTTTTCATAAAACGGCATGAATAAATCAGCAGTAAAATAAGAGTTTGACATTATTATACTTCTATTGTTTTAATCCATTGACAAATGGGTTTGACATTTAACATTAACAGTCTTGACAATGAAATTCTCACACTCTGAATTTAACAATTCTCACATACATAATAATTGAGTATAAAAGTGAGACAGCAAAGCAAATGGCTATCATTCTCAAACAAGGCAACTAATAAGAGACATAATAAATAAAACTCAAAAACTAATACATACCTTCCGAGGCAGCTTCAGCTGATTTTATCTCAGAAACACTAGACCTTTAAATTAAAAAAAACATAAATAGTTATAGAATACATAAAAAATATTATAAAATAAGAGCAGTGAGAACTTCAGTTAATAAAGAATACTTCAGAAGAAATTTCAACTTACTCAACTTCTCTTTTTTCAGCTTCTTCTTGGCTAAGATCTTCTTCAACAGAGTAATCCAAAATGGGTTTCACACCAAAACTTCTAAGCCTGGTAAGAGTTGGAACTATTCTATTTTGATCTTCACCAGCTACGAAATGTCCGTAAAAAGACGCTTTCATTAATCGTATAAACAGTCTTTCTCCAAGTATAGACTTGCATAGTTTCATTAGCTATATAAACCATGAAAAATAAAACAATATACTTTATTAAAAGAAGTAAAGATGTCAAAAATATATTAATTAATAGTAAATAAATTAATATTTGGGTACAATATCAACAGAGTATATAATGCCATCATAATACTCAATAGTTATTTTAAGGCATATTTTAAATGGCTATAAGCCAACAATGAATAGGCCTAGAAATGATATATATTTTAAATTGTGAATATAAATAAATATATGAGATTGCACACTTCATTCATGAATACCATAATAAACCTTGATTACAAGGAATAATGAAACTGAATACACAAAATATAATTACAAATCATGTTATATGGTGATATGATACGCTGTAAAAAGACTAACTATCAAATGCATATAAAAATAGAAAGTCAAATCATTGCTAACTTAATAGCAAAATATTATACATAAATATCTACCAAACATTAACCACAATGTTTAGATGAAATGTGAATCAACACACAACAGTGCCTATTCTCAACGTGAAATAAGCATTGAGAGTTAAAAAATGCGTTTAGCTATATATGAAAGTTCAAGTAATTATCAATGATGTTCAATTTAATAGCAGAAAAGAGTATTTCTAATCTACAAAACATTTCAATTTAAATAATTACTACTTGAAAACAGTACCTCCATGTTATGCTCAACTAAATAACTTGATGAACACAGTGTATAAACTGTATATGCTCTTATAATTTCCCATGTTGTTTTGCTTTTAAAAGCAGCTTCTGGATCATTAAAAGAAGTATCTAAGGGATCCCTCCTGGGTGGAGAATCTCTTACATCACATAATTCAGCAGCTGCAGAGCTTCGGCACCGATTTTGGTTTTCGTTTTCAATTGCAGGCACAGAATTCCTCGTTGATAGTATGCTACTAGTCTGAGAGTTTAAACGAAATTTTTTGGCCACACTACATTTATTAATTATTGATCTCAGAAACGCCATTCTAAAAATATAAATGAACAGTTATGATTTCATGCACCTCTACTAATGAATTAGCAGTTATAACTATAAAATAAATACTATTTCGGGATGGCCACGTGCAATTTTAGGCTACACTCAACGAGAAACTCAGCAACCCACTAACTAACAAGATATTACTCCCCTAAGTGGAAAAAGGCCACGGTTCAAGTAATAGTGGAACAGTCAATCAGTGAAAGAAAAATGTGCAATAAAATATTTTACTAATTTTCGAGCATACAAGCGTTACTGAAAATTATAAATAAGTATATTTAATTTTTAAAAAATAAATTATTATTTCAATATATAAGTTAAATCAGGATAATGAATAATTTATCTATCATGCATAACATTTGGAAGACAAGGAAGATACAAGCAAGCAATGAGTAAAGCTAACAAAAGAAATTCTATTATCGTCATTAAATATTTTCATTAATCCTCTATTTATTCATTAGATAATTTTAACGTCCACACTAATCTGTATAATTGCTGCCCAGAAAAGTTTACATTAAAAGAGAGGGACTAGGTTCACGAAAAGTTGTTTATAGAGAATGTAATGAGTGATATTGGTATATTAGTAAGTTCCCCTTCTTTGTATTTCAACCAGAGTATTTTTTAGCCAAATGTCCTATTAATAATTTAAGAAATAATGTCCACTACTGGTGCCCGAAGCCAATATATAAATCAATCAAAGTTATTGTACAATTATTTAAAATTAAAATGATATGAATATTTCCTTCTCAAATATAAGTTCAACATTTTACATACATCGTTTTTTAATTATGTTTTTGTCATTAAAGTACATTTTTTTTTAAAGGCCCACCATAAAGAAAGCATTATCTTCTTTGGGTGCAATCCCGCTTTAGATGTGGTTCCAGATGGTTCGTTGCTGGGTCTCCAAGATTATTTTCGCATCACATTATCGTAGACAATCCACTTTTCATCCCCTGTCACAGTCTTTTAAGAAATTTTGTTTTCTTGACGTTTCCACAGTGAATCGCAAATGGAAATGCATGTTGCTAAGTTGGCTTCGTTCAGAGAGTGGGGGACCCAAACATCAAGCCTAGAAACGTAGCCGACCTTCCGCAAATGATTTTCTACGCTTGTATGTGATACATCTAGGATCTCTGCAATGCCTCGCACTGATTGGGATGTATTTTGATCGACTATCGGCTTAACATTAATGGTTTCCATTTCTTGTGGGTGACCAGATCGCGGTGCGTCGTTTATGTCAAAATTCCAATTTTGGCACGTGCACTCTTTTAAGGCATTATCCCCATAGATCCCGTATATTTTTTTAAGTACCTCTGCAGCTCGCTTTCCTTTTTTAAAGTAATAAAGCAAAATATGCCTATGATGCACGATATTTCCGTCCATCTTCTCAGCTGGATCACAAAAAGTACTGGTCTAATCTTAACAAGTGTTAACAGACATAACTGTTTATATAGTACAAATAGGATAAACAATCCTCTGTTGGGATTAATTGCATCAGAAAAATGTAACTTATTATAAACAAAACATGAATACAAAAAACCGAAAGGACTTATTTGCCATATACTTTTTATCCGATATTTGAATCGGTACTTTCCATTCGACGTATCAATGGTATCGTTACTTACCGTCCGATACTTTCAATACCAGAACCAAATGTCCTCCGATAATATCAGGAATTTACAAGAGATATTTTTCCTTATTTTCGGACTTTATTTTTTAGACTTTGGACTTTATTTTCTAAGTCACTGAACGGTAATAGTCACAAGTATCAATGTGATTGACATGGTACACGGGCATGGGCCTACCCAGAGAGGGCAGCTTATATCGTTGGAAACTGATAAAATGAAGGAACTTATAATTTAACTTGTAAATTATGAAAACCTCAATTACTAGAAGTTTAATTTATTGCGTGAGACCCAGTAAGATCAACAATTGACCACACCTATATGAAAATTATGTTTGAGAAATGCGACGAATGGAATATAAATCAATACTACCTTTATCTTGACTATAACAAGCCTACAATTGTATAGAGAGAAACATACTGTATGAAATATGAAGGTTTTTATAAAGACCTCTTTTTCGTGATCTCGTTTCTCGCTCGGGAGCAACTTCCTGCGGAATTTAAATGTTAAAGTTAATTTCTTTGGTGGTGTGATATTCTTGAATACTAACAAGCTGTCAGTGAAAGGTTTTTTTTTAAAGGAGTTCTCTGCCTCGTTGATTGAAAGAAAACTTGAAATAACTGTTAAAACAAACACTCCCTCTTAAAATAGTTCACGCACCTAATTAATAACAGAAGTTTCAAGAGAGAATGCAACCATTTTCACCTTCATAATTTGACATTATTCGCATGAAACCACTATCCAGAAATTGCTACTGTCTACAACGAGTTCTTATGTACGGAAGCGAGTCGTTGACAATGAAACTTGAAGTAATGCTGTTAAACACATCAGAAAGAAAATACCTTCTAAAAATTTAGGGTTCAAGTAAAGGAGGGTGAAGATAAACGAATAGCTGAGGAACTCGAACGAAGCGCCGATATTATAAAATCTTAGGGACAGAATAAGATGGCTTGAACATGTACAAATCTCGGTGAACAAAGGAACTGTCCGAGCGGACTATCCACATGTCAGTGTTATTCAGAGAGGCAAGCATGGCGGACGTACTAGTGGTTTCAGCCATTGGACTTGGATTGTATTATTTTTATTACAAAAAAAGAAAATGAAAGGAAATTAAATATAAATAAATAAGATTAAATATAAAACTTATTATAAAAAGTACCAACAAACACCTATAACCTCCAACAACTCTCAGTTGCAACTAGACATAGAACAATGGTGGAGATGCTACACGAGCGCTCTCACGAACCCCATTGATCTGTGTCCGAAAAACCGACTCTCGACGGATCGGCAACGAGCCTAGGCCAACTAAGCCAAGCCACCCATCCACATGCTCGCGTATGTCTGAGTTCGCCATGGCTCGGCCAACATGTAGACATCGGCCCCTTAAAGTTTCTGTGTCGAATTTCGCCATACAAATAACGCGTCCTAAGAGGGTAGAAGACAATCTGCATTTTATAATACTTTTGTTTATGGAAATGTTAACTGTATTTTAATTCTTTGCCTTCTCTGGATTTCTCCTCCTTCCTATACATACTCTTCATTCTTTCGTAGGAACCGGTGGTTGATCACTCTCTGAATATACTTACTTACTCCGTCCATAAATAAACAGTACCTTATAGGTCGAGATTGCCATTCTAAAAGAACTTACAGCTGACACCCGTAAGTCTCATCCTATCTATTCACCTCCTAATCACAACTTAAATTATATGCTACTATCCAGGATTATGCATATCTTTTAAAAATTGTCATTTCCAGCTTTGCTAACCATAAAAGAGGAGATTAAACAAAAGAATAAATAAAACATGGGTTTTTCACCCTTTCTTCAGATTTTAAATACATTTTACAACAAAATAAAATACTTGAAATCACATAAATCGTTCCTCCTGAAGGAAACCTCAGGAAAATAGTTTTTCCTCCCAGCACTCTTATGGGTGATCAGACTCTTCTTATATGCCCAACAATGTCTACAACTAAATCACGTGACGTTACTTTGGCCCTTCGCCAACCATTGCGTTATTGCCAACCATAAACCTGTTATTGTTTAGTAGAGCTTCTTATTCCTGCACTAAATGTCCTACTAAGACGACAGTATGGTAATTTTACTAGCTGCCTCTTACGGCCACAGGTTCTTGCCGCGACCACTGACTCCGGATGTAGGGAACTTTAGAATTTTTCTGAGACAGTAAAATACCGGAAAGAAAGGGATGTTTTTCGTCTTAGCCTATTTCACAATATATTTAATATAATTTTGAGTGTTTTTGTGGGTAATAAAAGGTCTAATAAAATAAGACTCATCGGTAATTACATCTCCTATATTATAAAATAATTGTAGTGCTACATATTGTCAGACTATGCCAAAGTCCCACTTTCGAAGCGTGTGGATGGGTTTGTTTGGGTTGGCCGGTACAAAAGTGGGTCTGAATTTTTGGCTGACCCGTTGAGTTTCGGTTTTTGGGCACAAATCAAAGGGAGTGTGGGCAAGCGCTTATGATGCATCTTCACGTTTGTGCTCAGTTATTATTGTTTTAGAGCTGATAACAATTAAATATTTGTGCTCTGTATGTTGTAATTAATTAAAGAATTTTCACAATCATAATCGATGATTAACTCTTGTTTAAGACAATATATTTTATCAATTAGGTATGAATAAATTCTTTAAAATCCTGTCAATGAAACTACTAGTATATTGTTCATTTAACTATCTTTATTTTATTCCTTTTTATGATGAAAAAGGTTTAAAACCAAGGTAATGGCCGACATAAGTTTGACATCCACCATGTTTTCCTCTCTGAAACAAATAAGTGCATGTATATTTGCAGGTATTTTGGATTTGAGGCAAGTGACAAACGTGTGCATCCCGCTTAAATTTTCAAATTGGTAAGAAACAAAATTATTACACCATTAGTCCAACTTTTCTGATACTTCGCAATTTGGGCGCAGTTCTATCAGCAATATATTTTACTAGGAAACACAAAACGTGCCGCAATATGTTAATTCAAATAAACCAATTTGACGGTGCTGTTAATTGCAGTTTTTATAAATATGAATGTGTGTACATCAAGATATTGAAGAATAACATCAGGTAATTCGAACTAAAATAGTAAACAAAGTAAAAATATGTTGGCTTTGATTTTGAGAATTTTCTGAACATTATTTTGGATGATTAAGTTTCGTTGAGATATGAAAAAAAGGATAATTTCTATATTTAAATAAGACACAAGTTTCAAATAAGGTTTCAACCCACCTTATTAAGAGTGTTTATTGGTGGCAAGTGCATAAATGGATATTTTTCTCAAATTTGTTTTGTTGGGAGAGTATATTAGGTGGTTATTTGAATTAAATGGTATAGTCTTACTTCAAATTACCACCTATGCTAAAACTCTCAACAGAAAAAAAGTGGGATAAACCCCATCTAAGCCCTTACCCCCAATATACACACGTCCTGACTAATTATTGAATTTTGATATTTATTTTGTTTGCTAATCTATTGTAAAATTGTTATCTGGAAAGAGCTTATTGAATCCTATTTTTTTTATATCGTTCAATGTTTTCAGGTTTGAGAATTGTGTACGGTTTTTTAAAGTTTTATCTTTTCAACAATTATTTCTTTCTCTATCTCATAACCTATTTGACAAGATTTTTTAGTTTGAAAAAATTGTAAATTTGTAAATCGTGGCCCACAATTAAGAGTTCGTCTCATAACTCATTGATGTCCTAAAAATCATTGATTGGTAGGTATCTCTTGGACATTAATGAATTTTTTTTCAGATTTTTAGGGAACTGTCTATCTACTCATTTTTCTTGTGACCTATTCTCAAACTTATTTTGAAAATTGAAAATCTGAATTTTTCATCTGTAGCTGTGTATTTTATTATAATTAATAAAAATTATAGTTACCTAACTCAAATTCTAACTGTTCAGAAATCACCGTTCAGAATTCATAAATTGTATTCATTATTGAGTATAGCACAAAAATTGAAAATTAAATCATATATTATCTATTTTATTCATAATTTTTGATTTTATATACAACGAAAAATAAAAAGAATAAATATACACGAGTCCCAGATTTTATACATATATATATAGTTTATATAAACCACTGAAAATATTTAGGGGTCATTTTTCCCCCGATTCATTATTTTTTATTTTAATAATTTATTGGTTAACAAAATATTATGAATCGAATTGTATGTTGAACAATACTTACTGCAAGTGCTCTGAAGTATATGCGGATGAATACATACTATTGAATTATCCAGTCACTATTGGTGTCTCTCAGATTTTCGTAGAGTAACTGATTTGTTCAGTCTTTAACGTGTTTAATACTTTACCGTGGGATAAAATTCTTAGTAGATAGTTTTTCACCATATACAAGAAAAAATAAAAAAAAGCATGTCGGAGAGAGAAGATAACGTTTACAAAGCCAAATTGGCAGAACAAGCAGAAAGATATGATGGTAAATATATTTTATAAGTTTTCATTCTGCCACTTAATATTATGCTTTAGTAATATGGGCTCATAAAGTTGCTACTTAATAAGAATCAAGCGATTCTTCATTTTTATAATAATGTTTTAACCATGTGGTTTACTTAAATTACTATTTACTGAGTAATTGTTGATCTAAGTGTATAGGTTACTTCAGTTTAGAAAAAAAGTTTAAGTAACAATTTTGGATTTCAGTAATATTATAAAGCCAAATACTTTATTAACTTTCCTTTGATTTTACTTTATCCATATTACTCAAAGAAATTATTTATTGTCATATTTGGGGTGGTTTTGTTGATGAAATATGATAGTCCCACAGATATTCTAGGAATGTTAGTAAAGACATAGCTAATGTCAAGAATAGTTTAATTCATTATATGTGAAATAAGAATTGTTTAGTAACCATGTTTAGTATTTAGATTTTAGTTTAATTTTATGTATGGGGTTTCCTCTTATCATTTATCTCTCCAATCGTTTATACCTAAAGTTACTTGTTAATTTGATAAATTTTTCATTTCATTTTGTAGATCATAATGAAGTTGAACTTTCAGTTTAGTTAGCATTGAAGATAGTATGAGTCATAGAAATATGTATGATGGTGCTAACCCAGACTGTTCTGTTAAAACTTTTTAGCTTAGTTAAAGATAATTTATTTGCTCTCGTCTTTCAACTTTGTTTTTTTTACTATTTCATGATTTTGACAACTGATACATAATTTATTAATTATTAAATGCTGTTAAACCGAAATTATTTTATGATAGCATATATGTTTTTGATAAACTACAAGTTAAATTTTCTGTAGCATCGTATGTTTTTTGTAGCATTATACCTGCCAAGATTTTAATGTTGATTAATTATTGTTATACTTGTACTTGTATCAAAATGTATCAGAACATATGATATATTAGATTAGATTAGAATATGATTCATCTTATTAGATCCATGATATTTCTCTTAAAATATTAATCAAAATTTAATACAATTGATTTTTGTAATTTAGTTTTTTATTCAGATTTTAGTTATATATTTATTTTTGGACTTAAGTGCATTTCACTGAATTAATTTACTGTTTACTAGTAATTAAAAGGAAAAATATGAAAGGCTTAACAGAGGAAGGGAATAAAAAGAGTGGACATTCTACATGAAATCAAATAATCAACCTAACCATCTCTTGATTTGGTGTATGTCATCATGAGTGTAACACTTAATAACGTGTACAAATTATAACACCAATACTTTTAGGAAGAGTATTCATGAGTTATTAGGGCTCGATTAGTAGTTGAACAGTAATATTAATTATTAAGACAACTTCCAAAGTTTGTAATCCTATTCAATCCTACTTACATTGATATGTAAAATTTTAAATTAATATTTATCTCTTGGGAACTGAAATGTTCGGTTGCATTGATTAGTCTGAAATTAATTAAAATTGATAAAATTATGACATTCCATCAATTTTATGACTGAGCTCGACCAGATGTTGATTCTTTGAATTTTATTGATATTATTACCAAGCTTAATGCTTAAATATTTTAATATGTTATTTTTTATTTATTTTTTCTGCTGTGCAACAGGAAAGTTTAGTTCTACACTCATTTTTTGCTCCGTATCAAATTCATTGATACAAAATAAAAAGTGTTTCGGGCACTTTATTTTTTTCTTGGACTTTTGGAACGCATTAGCCCCTTCTAGTTTTATTATTATTTATAAATAGTTTTTCTACTATTTTTGTGTTTTTCTACTATTTTAGTATCTGTTGATCACCATCCAAGCCATCTTTCTTCAATTAATAAGAATGTCTCTTTATTTTTTTTTGTACATATTTTTCAACACCTGAGAGTTGTACCTGAACTTTAGAGGAAATCATATGGAAACAAGGTTTAATAAAACTAGAAAACAAGATATATAAATACAAATATATTGAAAATCATGTTTGTAATGAATATAGAACATAATTCTAAAGCAGGGTACTTCTCATTTAAAACTACACATATTCTTTTGAGTTGCCTTTTACTAAGAAGAGGATCCTACGTGTATCTTCTAGTTTTTTTTAAAACTTTTTTAGGTGACCGTGGTCTTCAAAATATTTGACCCATAGTAATCATGGTTACTAATTAATAGTATTTCTATTCAAAATCAATTACATATCGGCAACCAATAATCTTTCTACATTCTTATACAGTTAATTTAACTTCTTTATTGTGTTAACATTTGTAACTTTAAACCATCAAATATAGTTCATCAGTGTTATTCTTATTTTCAACACATTTGAATTTTTTAATGGACATAATTGTGTGCATCATTTACTATTCAGTATCTTCCATATCAAGTTAAAAGCTTTATTATGATAAATTCTTTGAAATTTTGTTCCTTTCATTGTTATTCTGATAATGAAATTTTCATGTAATATTATTGTCTTTATTTAGCATTCTTGCCTTTTCTTAAATTTTCTTTACTTCTTTTTTTTTCTTTGCACTTTTTTTTTCTTACTGTTTTGATATTATATTGATGTAACTCTACAATCTCTTATGAAGTATATTGAAAATGGTTTGTGATATAAGTAAACAAATAAAGTATGCCACACTACTTTCTAGCTTGTAAATACATTGTTGAATCTCAGTAATATAATGTAGGATAAGAACGCAATCTAGGAGGGGGGAGGTCAAGTTTGTGGTCAGGATTACTAAATGGAATTATCAATCTCATAAATTTGGACATGATGAAAAATGCAATTTAATCGGTACTGTATTTAAAATATAATTATATATGTATGTATAGTTGACCGTAAAAATTGATATATAGGAAGATGGTCAGGGTTGCGGTCACAAGTGAAACAAAATAGTTTACAACTATTTTATTTTCCAACGTTTCGCCCCACTTTGCAGGGCTTCATTTGGACAGCCCTGATGAAGCCCTGCAAAGTGGGGCGAAACGTTGGAAAATAAAATAGTTGTAAACTATTTTGTTTCACTTGTGACCGCAACCCTGACCATCTTCCTATATATTAAAATATAATTGTTTCAGGAACGTGTTTTTTTTTTTTTTATAAAAATCAAAGTATAAAATTTGACTTTTAAAGTATATTGTGTATTATATCAAAATGTATTGCACACATATTCCACATTACCTTAGTTAATATAAATTTAATATTGAAGATCTGGAGTTATAAATATCTGTTGCAAGAATGCAATCACTATAGTAGACTTTTTTTAAATTGATAAGTTATGAAATAAATATTTTATTGTTTACAGAAATGGTTGAAGCGATGAAATTAGTTGCTTCTTTAGACTTAGAATTGACTGTTGAGGAAAGGAATCTTTTATCAGTCGCCTATAAAAATGTAATTGGAGCTAGAAGGGCTAGCTGGCGGATTATAAGCAGTATTGAGCAAAAAGAAGAAAACAAAGGAGCTGATGAAAAGCTGGCCATGATAAGACAATATCGTGCGCAGGTGAATAATTATAGTTTTTTCCTATTTAGATTTATTGTTGTTATAAAAGTTTTGTGAATGCCTATTTGTGTTCTTTTCTTTTATCCTGAACACTACTTTATAGTTATTTATTATGTTTTATAGATATTGGTTACTTATGTTTAACTTTTTTTTTTTTATTAATTTGAATAAAAATAATATTAAGTTTTTTTTTTTTTTCATTATATTTATCAAATTAAAATTTTTTTGTTTTGTTTTTCTTATGGAAACAAATAAATATTTTCAGAATGATAAAAAAATTAATAGATAAACTTTGTATTATTTACATTTAAAGGAAAAAGGTATGTAATTATCCTTAAAAAAACCATACAGTATGTTGGCCATCCATAATTTCTCATTTATAGTGTATATATAGATACAATAAATGTTTCAAGTATCTGGCAATATCATAATTATTTTTTAACAAGTTGATTAATTTATTTTTCTCTGAAATCAGAATATTAAGAAATATTGTAATCTTGCCTTTGTAATAATGGAGTTTAAGTATTCTTATTTGTAATTAGATAAATTTTGAAAATTAATCTACTTGTTAAATATCATATATATCTTATTTCATAGGTGGAGAAAGAACTTCGAGAGATATGTTCTGACATACTTGGTGTCCTGGATAAACACCTTATTCCTTGTGCATCCACTGGTGAATCTAAGGTGTTTTACTATAAAATGTAAGTAATCATTAATATTTGTTACCAATGATTTAATTTTTAATCTTTTGAGTTTAATTTTTAGATGTACGAAGATGTCAGTAGACATAGTTTTTTATAACCTTTTATCATTTATGCAATACTTATATGTTTACAGTTTGAAGTAATTTAGGATATAATTCTGAAAAAATTAGATCAAGTTGACAAAATGTTAAAAGAACTAATTACCTTGGAGGTAGACAAATGAACTAGATAGAGGTAGTCAAATTCTTTTACTAATATGCCATATTCTTCTAAGTACTGTATCATCTAGGATGAATTAGAAATGTTTTATCCTCAAAAAAATTTATCCTGACAGTGTCTGAAAGAAATTTCCATCAAGCAGTTATAGTTAATAAAGTGATCTGTTTTAATTTTTATTTTATCATAGTCATATTACCATGGTCTTGTTTATTTTCAAATTATCTTCCTTTTGTTTTTTTTAATCTTATTTTCATTTTTTGCCATAGATTTACTTATATTGCCTTATAAGATCGATTAGAGTGTGTTGGATAGAAATAAACATAAGTGTTTCCGCTTATATTTTTATGCCAATTATGACAAATAATACCCATTATTTGCATCCGTACAATTGAAAAATTTTGATTTTTTCACTTATATACTCATTCAACATTCTACCTTCCTAAACAATTTTATTACATATTTTTAACTTACTGTAAGCTCTAAATTAAAGAAAGAATAATGAAAATATAAAAAACAAAATTAAAGATACATCTTATTAAAAAATCTTACTTTTTGGTTGAGTTACAGAAAACAAGTTTAACAACTTTGAAATTTGTGTACAAAATCAGTCGAACTAACTTTTTATTTCAACTTCATGTTAACATTATGTTGGTTCTCTATTTGCCTAAATAATAGCTTCAATTTTCCTTGACATGCTCTTGATAATATTCCCAATGATAGCATGAGACTTGTTATTCCATTCTTCCTATAATGGCCTGGTTTAGCTCTTAAAGTTATTGAAGTCAATTTATTTAGCTCTAATTGGTCTCTAGACTATCTCACACCTGCTCTATGGGATTCAAATCTAGATACGACTGACCAGCCCATATGAGCAACTTCATTGTTAGTAAGAAAAAAATAAATTTTCTATGGCTTTGTCACCAATTTATTGAGTGAGGAGTAGAACTTTGTTTGCTTAGTTTATAGCTGTCACAGTCTTATACCCAAACACAACTTGAGGTATTCATCTGTTAATTAAATTACCTCCCCCAAACTGTGACAAAGCATGACCTTACTGAAAGTTCCAAACATTTTTCACATCTTTGCCAAGGCTAAGCTCATCTGTCACTATACATACCTCAAATATAGAAGTGTTTGGAGCGCTGATTTCTACTGAAATAGTGTTTAGTAATCCCATTTGTTGAGTTCTTGCTGTTACAAATGGTTCCAACGAATTAAACCATTACAAAATGATCTTACCTCACAGTTGTTACGTGTGGATAGCCTTTTCCTTTGCCTAAATTGTACAGAAGCTGATTCTAGACATCTAAATCTGGACCTACTTATTACTCTTGCACTTACACCAAATCTTCTACCAATATTAGTCATGCTATGTCCTGATTCTAACATTCAAATTGCTCTTTAAAGCTGTTCAACATTTAGTTGGTTACTTTCCATCACACTAAGCAAATTATGCTATTTGAGTTCCTGGAAAACCTTAAGGAAAGCAAGCAAATACCATGTTAAAGATTATTTGTTTATCATCTTGTTTTTGGAACCACCAACACTTTCTCCAGTAGTAACGAACAATAAGTATTAGAATCAACTTAAAACTATCCTAGGTCTTTTGACACATTTATATCAGATTGCCATTTCATACTTATGCATTTGTTTTGTATTGTTAGTTCAATTGTCAGTTCTCGACATACAACTATTTGTATTGTGTTAAACAACGTTCATGAAAAAAAAAATATTATTTTTTTTATATAAGCTTAAAACACTGTTAAAAACTTTTTGTTTTTAAGCTCTTAGCTTTAAACACAAAGAGTTGGTTGATGTCATCTAAAATCCAGATGATGCAATTGATTCCATTAGCCAATGTCCTGTTAGTGCCTATTACCTAGTGAAGAAGATATATAAATTTTTATTTAAACATAGTATATTGTGTAATTATTTCCATATGAGCACATTTAGCAAACAAAATACTTCTATCTGAACAATTTTGTGTTTAATCTATTTTTTCGACTTATGACCATTTTAACTTACAACAAAGATGGGTGAATGGATCTCCATCATAACTCAAGAACTAATTGTAGTTGTAATCCTACTAACTACGAGTTTATTATTACTAGTGATTAATATTTATTACAATATCATAAATTTAATTGTAAAAAAATTAACAGAATTTGAACTTATAAAGACATCTTCAAAAGGCTTTTGTTAACTTCAGATACCCTAATATCAAGAATTCAAGTTCTAATAAAAAAATAAAACATTCAGATAGGAAGGTATTTGAAATGGTACGTCATATTTTAATTTTTCAATTTCTATCAATCCGCATGTATTATTATGTAAAAATTTAAGTGAAAGCCAGAATTCTCCATGATCATCAATTCAAAAGATATTAATTTTTTAAGTTGCAATATCAGATTAACTGATAATAATGTCATATTTGACAAATGAGGATAATAATGACTAGTACTATCCTTTTAGCCCTCAATGGAACAACGGGCAACAATCAAATTCTCGTCAATGATCTCTATCAGTTGCCAAGTTTTTCACTTTCACTGCCTTGACAGATATACCTTCCTCATCACTGATCCCTTTCTAGTCTGCCCTTGCTTCCAAACACCCTGTGAATTCTAGTCAAGTGTATGTTTCTCTATGGTCATGCTTTCTTAGGGTGTGACCAATCCACTTCCATTTCTTTTACTTAATAAGTTCCTCTATTTGCTTGTGGTTAGTCCTCTGTCTTTATTCTTTATTGGAAGTGGTTTCAGGCCAGTAGATGCCAAATATTCTTCGAAAGTATCTAATAACAAATACTTTTTCCATAGTTCTTTTTATGACCCTACAAGTTTCGGATACATATAAGAGTACTGAGAGGACATTTGATTTAAAAAGATGCAGTTTTGTATTCTCAGAGATACTCTTGTTTTTACAACTAGTACAACTGGAAAAGTCCTCTGTTGGCTTTCACAATCTTTTCTTTATATCTGTTCCTCTATAATAATTTACCATACTCCCTGAATAGAGGAATGAATCAATTATTTCAATAGACTCATCTTGTTTTACCTGCAACCTATCTTTGATTTGGCAGTTTATCCTTATTTCCTTTGTTTTAACTGTGTTGGAGGACAGACTCACCGTAGCTGATTCTTCATTTAATCTTTTTAATTTGTATTTAATGTCTCAGAAGCATTGTGCCAGGTGACAAATGTCGTCAGCTAGCTCTAAGCCTTCTAATCGGTCTGTAATGCTCAACTGTATTCTCCTCTTTCCTTTTCCTATGATTCTATGCATTACGTAATCCATTACTACAAGAAGTAGACTGGCAGGTAATTTACATCCTTGGTGCTTTCCAGTTGTAGTTTTAAATTTCCTAGAAAGTTTGCCTTCATGTAGAACCTGTACTCTGAGTCTTCACGTAATATTTTGTCTGGGATTCCATAATTTGCAAGCAATCATTATTTGACTGGGTCAAATGAGTTCTCAAAGTCTAAAAAGACCATATGTAAGATGCTTTGCCATTCCTTACTTTGTTATATTGTGCAAGGTATTTATAAGATTGATGCTACTCTTACTGCTTTTGGAGCCAGCCTACTCTTTCTTTTCATCAAGAACTCCACAATCCTATGCTGTATTATTTAATGTGCTGTATTTTAGACAGGGGCCAATTCTTTTTGTTATCTTGTTTTGCAAGGTTTGTTTCATTTTTTACTGACCTCCCATTTCCTATTTCGTTCTATCTTTCTTCAGATTATTAATCTTTGAAGGTTTATGTAGTCTAAAATTTTTTATTTTAGTCCAGGAATCTGCAATGTCTTCATTATGCTCTACATTTAGCTCATCCTATTTATTATTCAGTTTAATTTAAATTCTAGCTTCTTTTGTTTATTTCTAAAATTATTGATATTATATACAGTCTCTGAACGGTAGTCGTTTCTTCATAGTAGATATTTTTAATTTAAATTGTCCAAGAAATTAATGGTGGTCACTTCCAACATCTGCTCCTCTTTTAACAGATCTGAGCCTGCGGCTCACAGTAGTATGGTCTATTTTGGTTCTGAGTTACACCATCTGGAGAAACTTAAGTGTTCTTGTAGCAAACTTAGTGAGGGAAAACTGTACCATCTATGATGAGATCATGCTGAACCCAGAAGTTTAAAAGCATTTGTCTTTTTGCATTAATTTTACTGAGTCCGCGTTTTCCCATAATGTGAGGCTCTAAGCCTTCATTTTTATTTTCCATCTTAGTATTCATATCACCCATCACAATTTCCTTGTTCCTGTTTCTGTTGGTATATCACACTGAAAAATGGTGACATTTTTTATTTTTATTTTGAAACTTGCCCTAATTATCCTTTCTGGTATTGGTTTCCATTCTGTTAGGCTTCTTTTAGCATTTTTCATCAGTAGCAATCCTATCCCATCTGTGTCCCACTCCTTCAGTATGTCCAGAATATAGTGACACAATATGATATGACATACACTGCACACCGAATTCCAGCCATCATCATCAATCCCAGAATGTTGAATTTATACTTTTTCATTTCCTCAGCAACCTGCTTCAATCTTCCACCCTCTTTCAATGTTCAAATATTAATTTCTTTAGGTTATTTAATTATTTATTTTTAAAACATTTCAAATAAATGTTGACTTAAATTATCGTTCTACTGTACATGTCATTTTCAAGAAATGACCCATTGAATGAGAATTTGATATCCCATCCCTCTTAAACTACCAATATTATGATAGCCTAACAAGAACACCCATAGCTGGCAAACAACCTCACTAGGTTAGGTCATCTGGCAAAAACTTATTTAGCAGACCAAGGACCGCATTGGTCTTTAGTGCCTAGGAGTTAGTTTGGTTAGATGAGTAACAGTTGGCAAATTTCATGAACTGGCCTGCTCAACAGGATCCATAATTTCTTATATTATTCCATAAACAGAGAAAACAACGCTGTGAGCAGAAAGATAAGTTCTGAAAAAGTGGCAACTGATGATACTGATGAAATAGAGGTTGAACGGTTAAATTATTTTGTAACAATTCAAATTAAGTTTGTTTTTATATAAACTATTATAATTTTCATTATTTTTGTTATTTAATTAAATTATATTTATGCTATCCACAGTTAGTTTTAAATCTAAAAAACAACAAAAACTGTATTAATAACAATAATTTGTTACTGCATCATATCTTGATTTCAACAAAAGTAATTTAATATTTTCATTCATAGTAACCAAATGCCCAGGAATACTGTAAATTTTGGCCAGGGTTTTTCATTATTCGAACCACCATGGGGCAGGTCCTGGGTATACTCGGGCTCATCTGGACCTGGAACAATTAAGGATAAGGTGTAAGTAGACTTGGAACACCTAGGTCCTGGACTTAAACTATTAAGTAGAATTATTCCAGCTTAAGAACAGAAGATGTTGGAACAGTTCTAAACTTCAACCTATGGTGCCAGCACACCCTTGACCGTCTGACATTCCTCTATCCAATAAAGATAGTTATGTTCCTTTACCCATTAAAGGTATAAACCTGAGTGATGTTTGAATTAGGAATCACATTAAATTTGTGTTGGATGTTAGGAAAATTACAATGATTTCAATTTTATTTTTTCATGAGTTTCTCCATTTCTTAATCCATAAGTTTTTCCTTGTATCACTTTATAGTTATATAATTAAACTTTCAGGAAAGGTGATTATCACCGTTATTTGGCAGAATTTGCAACTGGAAATGATCGTAAAGAAGCTGCTGAAAACTCTCTTGTTGCTTATAAAGCTGCAAGTGATATTGCTATGACAGAATTACCTCCAACACATCCTATACGGTATTTTTTTTTTCAGTTTATTTTTTATTTTATGCATTTTTAATTATTTATATA
>NW_027107551.1:425511-461957 GCF_000696795.3 Halyomorpha halys | reverse complement strand
GACTCATTAATCTCAAGTCCAACTTGTTTACTTTCATCATTCAGCTTAATGAGTATTTCTGTTATGATTTTCTATTTATAGCCAAAATCACAATATCATCTGCATAATAAAGAATCTGGTATGAACAAGCCTGAATAAACATAAATATCACCCAGGATGTCGCCAAAAAAAACCATGTGGAAACAATGCATCCTAAAGCTTTATGCAACACTAAGTTAAAAAGGATTGATAAAGAGCATTTCCTTGTCTTACATCGGAGTAAACTGTTTTATTTGCTAACATGGCTACCAAATACCTGCCTGAGTTTGAAACAATGTTATTTTCTATACTTCTTTAGGTATGGTATTCTATGTAATATTTTATTTTCGAAGACCTATTTACATTTTTCTTGTGGTACTTATGAATGACAGTTATATGAAGGATTATATTTTAGTATATTCCCACTTTAAGGTTTATGGAGAGAAAGTATGAACCAACAGTATTTCATCTGAGAAATTGAACTGAAACTCACTTTTTAACTTTTATTTTATTTCTGTTGATGATCGTAGATTCCAAATACTTGAATCCTATTAGTAAGTGTTCAAATGTCTTTAAGGAAGCCTTTGATCAGGTTAACAGAATTCGATGATTTAATGTCTTGGAAGTTTTTATTGTTTCAATAAACCTAACTAATTATAGAAAATAACATTGTTTCAAACTCAGGCAGGTATTTGGTAGCCACGTTAGCAAATAAAACAGTTTACTCCGATGTAAGACAAGGAAATGCTCTTTTAGCAATCCTTTTTAACTTAAGTGTTGCATAAAGCTTTTGGATACATTGTTTCCACATGTTTTTTTGGCGACATGCTGGGTGATATTTATGTTAATTCAGGCTTGTTCATACCAGATTCTTTGTTATGCAGATGATATTGTGATTTTGGCTAGAAATAGAAAATCATAACAGAAATACTCATTAAGCTGAATGATGAAAGTAAACAAGTTGGACTTGAGATTAATGAGTCGAAAACAAAATGTATTTCGCTATGTATAACAATATTAACTCAGAAGATGTTTGTCATTTCATTTACCTCAGAATTGAAATTAATTCTGAAGATGAGGTGATGAAGAATAATGAATAGTAATAAAGTCTATGTATGACCTTGTGAACTAGATAAGTTGACTCTGCTCTCTAAATTCACAAAATTAAAAATTTATAAATCACTTATTGGGAGTGAGTACCTCATTGGTAAGGCACTGTGTTTGAAACTCCCAGGAACCAGGTTTGAGTCTGGCTGTGGCAGAAAATTATTTCCTGTTTCACTGTAGCAGTGAGTTAGCCCTGTGGGTTGTGGAGCTCTCCGAGGTCCCTCCAGTCTCTCAAACCCTTAATTGGTTAAAAATCTGGCTGTCAAGTGTGATTCTTACCAAATCATCTTACCTCCTTACACAACCATTGATCTAGTAACAGTATTTCCTTATGAAGTACTGCACCCCTAATTTATGTATTTCAATAAATGAATTAAGTATTTATTATATTTTAAATTAATTTTAACTAATTATGGTTTCACACTTTTTTTTTCAGTCTTGGATTGGCATTAAATTTCTCTGTGTTCTATTATGAAATATTAAACTCACCTGACCGAGCTTGTAGATTAGCAAAAGCAGCTTTTGATGATGCAATAGCTGAATTGGACACACTTTCTGAAGAGAGTTATAAGGATTCCACTTTAATCATGCAACTATTGAGAGATAATCTGACATTGTGGACCTCGGACATGCAAGGAGATGGTATTATATAAGTTTATGATTATTTTTTAATACATGTACTTTTTTTTTAATCTTAAATCTTAAGGTTCTATTCAACAGTAAGTTAATTCCTCGATACCATTTGATACAAGAAAGATTATAACATTTTTATTTTTTTCCAGTTATTAATTTAAATGCTTTCAATGATCTCAACCATTGATTTGTGGTTGATCATTTTGCATGTTTAGTCATTGATATTCATATGAAATAGGTTTTAATAATTTTTCCTACAATTGCATTTAGGCATTTATCTTAATTTTTTGGTTGAGTTTTGCTGTAAGCTGAATAAATAATGAAGATGCTATTGGAAATCTTTCTTTATAAAACTCATTTGGGTAAATGTATTGGTAGCCATTTCTCTCTATTTATAAGCAAATGGGTATTTCATGAAGCTAAAGAAAAGTTAAAATTGTTAAATGAGTTAGATTGAATATTAGAAGGTTATTATTAGGATGTTTAGAATTGGAGGTTTAGATAGTTCAGGTGAGTGATAGTCAGAATGGACATCTAAATAGTAAAGAATTATGTATTGAAAGCCAATGTTTCTATTTTTATTTTTTATACTATATTTTTATTAATTTTAATTCTATATATTTTTTACTATTCAATATTGTATCTCTTATTAACACTCCTATCTGGTGACACCAATGTGTTGTCAGGTGCAAACAAAATCTTAGTTACTGGTTACTACATCTTGGTGTCATGCTCAAGACATACTCTATCAGCCAGTGACCACACATTAGTGTCCTGTGTCATATGTTATGCCATAACATAATTTTTTTATATATATCTCCGGAACAGAGGAGTTATGTTAAAGCCAGATGTTGGCATTTTGGATTCATGTTTTTTCTGGCTATGGTTTTTTCATAGAAAGAACTGTTACATAGTAAAGTAAAAACTAAATCTGTGCCGGCTGCTTAGGGTTCATATTTTATTCTATTTATTTTCACTACAATTTGTTTTAATTTACTTTTTTATGTTTGTATAGTTTCCTTTGTGTCATCTTATTGTCCTACCAGAGTTTTCTTTATTTTCTATATCACAGGTTTTAGACCTGGATGAGGCTCGAAATCTTGGGTTTCAATATATTGTTTTTTTACTATTTTCATTTCCATGCTGATGCCCATCTTTACCACTGGTTATTTGAATAGTTTTATTATATCAAGTAAAAAATACATTATTTTTGTCTCTTTGTAGGAAAAAAACGTATCATAAAACAAATTACTTTAGTAGTGTTAAATATGTTGATTTACAGGCTGCTTGGATTTTCAATTACAATTTAAACAAGACTGCTATAGAATCACATTGAATACTTTTCAAAGCTTACAGTGTGAATGATTATCAAATCAGAGTGCTTCGAGTGGTTTAAAAAATTCAAGAGTTACAATATGTTTGTGAGAACTTGAAAAAATGTAAAAGATCACTGAAAAAGCTTAAAGCCAGCTAATCTGAAGCATTATTGGGTAAGGATATGACACTCATTTTCATCAACTCCCAGATCAATTAAATATGACACTAGAAGCCATCTCTGTATGTTTGAAAGCCATAGCAAAGATCCAGAGCCTAAGAAAATGAATCCTACATGAATTAAATAAAAGTCAGCGGGAAAACTGAAAAACTATTGGCAAAATGTGGTTCATCAGGTACAAAAGAAAGTAATTTCTTCAATGAATTGTGACTGGCAATAAAAAGTGGATATATATTGACAATTCTCAGCATAAAAGATCATAAATTACCATCATCATCTGCTCTAAAGTCAAATTGTTATGGAGGGAAGACAGAGTTGCATTAGGGTGGGATCAGAGGGTTTTAATATATTTTGAGCTGTTAAAACCATTAATAACTGAATGCTACCACCTACAAATGATTCATTCAAATCAATCGATGATTTCAATTCAAATGAAAAACAACAAGAATATAAAAGAGGCAACTGAAAGTTATTTTGTTTCTAGATAGTGCACATTCACTCGCAGTTTAACTGGTTTAGGAAATGATTGAGTGTTTCATTAGGAATTACTTTTGCATGCGACTAAGCAGTCTAGCCTCCATCCAATTATTACTTATTTCCTTCAATTGAACACACACTTCTGAGCAGCGTCTCACATCTTACTGAAATGGTCAATGACTGGTTTATCTCTTAACCAATATTTTTGTCATGGCATCCAAAAATTTGTTACAGAGATAATAAACGTGTATAGCTAGTGACAAGCAATACTTACCATATAATATTGTCTCTAATTTTCATACAATAAACATGTATATCCTATACAAAAGTCATTTCATTCGTTTCATTTTTACATACCTGATATATTATTAAAACTCATATCTTTGACTCGACATCCTTATGTAAGGTGTTAATTAAGTAATATAACAGGGTCTAAAGGTAGCAATTTTACTGTTACTGTTTTCATTAGAACTTGGTTGGGCGATGAAGGGAGAAAGTGTATTAATTGTAAATTTTTTAATGTGGCAATGTTTCAACCTAAGTTGTAGGTCTTCATCAGGGCTGAGCCAAATAAGGTGCAACTATAAAAGTTTAAATGACGGAAATAATTAATATTGCTGCTTTTCTTGAATAGTGGCACATCTTACAAAAAGAAAAGTGTAGATTTTATTTAGAATTGGACATATGGTCTTAGAGTATCACTCGTGCAGTAAACATCACTCTTTCTCTCTTCAATTAGCAGCTAGCGAAAATTCCATAAAAATCTATATAAATTATTAGGTTAATCTTGGTGAAACATTGTGTGTTTCATTTCATGAAAGAGTAATAGAGTAAAATTACAAGAAAACATTGATTATTGAAGAAATTGGTTGCTCAGTACAATAGTAGTGGGGATTAGTTTAACAGAAGGCTTGATCTGACAGTGGCTCTCGTAAACAAACAATTTGGTACATGTTTTTGTTTTTATTTGCCTCCTTCTAGTCCTTTAAACTCCATTCAATTTTAATTTTATTCATTTATTAATCTTCAAGATGGTTATTTGTAAGACCTGCAATAAAGCTAATTTGAGAGATGAAAAAATGAAAATTTCATGCATAACTTGTCAGAGTATATATCACAATAAATGCATCAAACTTGATAGCTCTGAACCAGATATTCCATAAAAAATGGATGTGTGCTGAGTGTGAATCAGGGTCTGGCATGTTAAAAGGAAATGAGCCTGGCACCATGATTATTCTCTTAATGTGGCTTATCGAGGAGGTTAGAGAAATGAAGAACACTCTTCAGAAGCAGTCCAAGCTTTCTTTTGAAAATTTAGAAAGGCTAGAGAAGATAGAAGCCCTCCTGGACCTGCAGAAGAATAAAATCGAAGAATTGTCCTTAGAAAACAACAACAAACAACAAGCTAAAATATGTGGCCTTGAGGTTAGAATTAATTAGGCAGAACAGAATCACCTAAATAATACTGTAGAGATTAGGGGAATTCTCGAGAAGCAGAGAGAAGCCGTAGTGAGAACGGTTCTCAGTGTACGTGCAAGCCTGGGCGTGAAGCTATGTCTGGACGATTTGGACCACATGGTATGGCTCAAATATGTCTGGTTCAGCGGAGGAAGGGTCAGGTGCAGGCAGTCCGATGGCTATTCAGTGGTCATCATAGGCAAGACCAGTGATTTGGACATATTCAGTTAAATTTGGTATCCAAGTCACCATAATATTGTTATCGTTTTCTTTTTTTGTATAGAAGATATTTTATTTATATTTATTTTCATTTTTTTCTACACTTTAATAATAGCACATACAATTTTCTCTATTTACATCACTTATTTTAATTATTTTTTTTATTTCTCAATCTTCATTGACTTTTTTTTTTCAAATTTTGATAACTCAAGCAACAATTTCCTTTCAATTTCTTATTTTTGTTACATTCTATGTAATTGTAACAGTATTTAAAATATTGTTATTCTCTATCCCTCAACCTTTATCCTTCTTAGTTTTCCATTTCCACCGCACAGTTATGACTGATGTCCTCAGTTCCTGTCACGTTAATGCACAATGCCTTATTGCTCATTTCGATGAACTTAAACAGTACTTCTTCGACAATTTTTACCACCATAATAGCTGTATCCGAAACGTGGCTTAAACCATTTATTCCTTCCTCTCAAGTTTCTACTCCCAATTATGCTTTCTTTCACCATGACAGATCCAATTGCACTGGAGGTGGTGTTGGGTTGTAAGTGCATGCTAGTCTTATGGTCAAAATCCTACTTTGTTCCCCTTCTCCAATCATTCCTCATGTATATGTTTTGTATATGTTTGTTTGTCCCAAATATAAGTTTGTCAAAATTTCAACCATATCTTCTCCCTTGTTTTTTGCCATCGTTTATCGACCTTCCCGAGTTCCACTCAATAACATCTTCGAATCCTCTCTTGTCCAACTCGTTTCTACTTATTCCAATACTATTATCACTGGTGATTTTAAGATCAGCTTGCTCTCTCAATCCAGTGATAAATCCTTTCTTACTGATGTCATATTTTCCCTCAATCTTTACTTTGTTCCTTTTTCTCCTGCACATCACCCACAATCCTTTGACACCTGGTTAGACCTTTTTATCTGTGACTCCTGTAAAAATCCTTTCCTCTTCCCAGCACCCCGTTCCCTTCCTCTCATCTCACGATCTGATCCAAATATTGTACAACCTCCCAGTCAAATGCTTTACTCCTAAAATCATATCATACTGTAATCTGGACCTCCTTTCCTATGAATCCCCTCAACCTGACCTTGTGACCGTCCAGTGGGATAGTATACACTCCTATAATTCCATCGACCCTATGGTATCCATCCTCACTTCCCATCTGCAATCTGTATTAGACATCCATGCTCCTCTCGAAACCTGAACCTTATGCCGTCCAACTGCTCCTTGGCTTACTTCGGAAATAAATGCAATAATAAAACAAAGGAAGCAGCTAGACAAATTTCGTCAGACCCGCCTGTCTGCAGATTATACACATTTTAAACTACTCTGTAATGCAACCCAATTAGCAGTTGGTTATTATTCCTTTCCATTTATTATTTTTAGTTTAATTATGTTTGATTTTTACCATGTTTTTCTATTATTTATTATCAGAAGTGTTTGTCATCTTAAGTTTTATGATATGACATATGGTTTTACTTTATATGTTCTTTTCTTTTTTTATATTAAATAAATTCATTATTTTAATATATTTTATGACGTTTTATAATTTAATTTTTATTTTGTATTTCACTCTAAGGCTCTAAAGTCTAATTTTGACGCCTGTATATTATTGTAAAGGGATCAATCCCAGAATAAATAAAGAACATCATTATTTCAAAGATAGTTCTGTAAAGTGCTGTTATTTTCTTTACCTGAGGTCTGTCCTTCAAACTTTCCTAAAATTATTAAACTTGTTACAATTTAACTCTAGTTCTTAGAATAATCTATGGAATACCTCAGACACAAAATAAATTTTTTTTTTTCAGAAGTGCCACTATTCAAGCAAAGTAGCAATATAGTTTTGTAAGAAATACGTAATATAGCATGAAACAATTGAAAAGAAAATTTAAAAATAGTAGCTTGTTAAATGAAAATCAATGAATATTATTATATTATATGGAAATTTGTATGTATGAATTATGGGAAATGAAATGTGAAAGAAGGAGACATTGGCACACATCAAAAATAAGGTTGCACTTACCCTGTGTTTTCTTTCTTGACTTGGTCCACTCACCCTATTCTTCTTGATTACACTCTAATCAATGATATCTCTATGATTATTTAAATTAGTATATATATATATTAGTTCTCTACTTTTTTTTCAAAATATTTATTATTGTTTAACAATTTTTTTTTTTTAAATAACTTGAATAGAACAACACCTATTGTTTCTAAAATTAATATTACTGATCATTAATCTTTTTATTTATAGAGTTTGCTTTACTTAATATCATTATTTAATGCTTTAATCTATCATAATAATTTGGTTTTTATTGTAGGTAATAGTGAGCAAAAAGAACAGCTTCAAGATGTTGAAGATCAAGATGTCTCATAACTTTGTGAATGAATGAGTATGTTCCAATTTTTCATTTTATTAAGAAGAACAGAAAGTGTTGTGTGGGTGTATATGATAATGATTGAAAAGACTTTCCATTGTGAGGCGGTCGGACTGAGTTTTTTTGGTTAATAACTTAAACCAGACTTGTAAATTTGCATCCGCTTCATTTTTGTAGTATTGTTGTATATCTGGTTAAATTATTGAAATCTGTTATGTTGCATCTATCTTTTACTTAATCAAAATATGCCCTTAGTTGTCCCTGAGTCACCATGCTGTTACGATATTGAAGTGTACTAAGATTACTATATTTGTTGTAGTTGATTGTTTGAAATCCTGTCTTTTTAAATTCTTTCTTTGATTGTATATTACAATGTTTGTGATGCTTCATTCTATCATTTTTGTATTATTAAAATTTAAATTTTTTATGCACAAATTCTGAAATAGCCACCAAAATATGCCTTATGAGGGCAAAGTAATAAACCATATATTATGTAGAACATCTGTAGAAAATCTTCAACAGTTTTAATTGATAGATGGGTGAAAATATTAGTATAGATTTTGTGTAGTAATATTTTGTCGCATGGGTAAAGCTACAGGGTTTTATTCAAGATCAATTTTTTATTTTTAAAATGCTTTTTTTTTCTTTTTTTCGGATTACAGAAAAAAAAATTTCTTCCATCATATTTTGAAGATGGTTAGAATATCTTGGAATCAACTCAGTATTTATAGATTATATGGATATGTGTATTTATAGAGATATGTGTATGTATATTTACATATATAATGTACTTGAGTCTATATATACATATACACAATTTATTTTGTTTCTGAATTACTTGTGGCTTTACCTTATTCTTTTTCTGACAGTTAGATTGAATTAAGTGTTTTGTATTTGTTATATTCATTGCACTACATACTAAATTAGCTTTAAACTGCTTTTAAGGTGTAAGATAAATTTTGTAATAAGTTACGGCAACAGCAGTACTTAACATTATTAATTTTCTTTATTGTATTATTTATTTGTAAAATATAAATTGTCAATAATTTAATGTAGTTAAATAAACAATTTAAATTTGTAATACATATTTGAAAATAAGTTTAATTAAATACTATCTTTAATTAACATGTTTTTGTAAATTAATTTTAACCTTGTCTTAATTATTTCTTCTGGAAGCTAAGCATATGGTTTCGTGTCATGTGTGATTGCACATTAAATGAAAGTGATGTGTTGGACTGTCAGGCCTATCACACATACCACACAATGCACATGTATGTGCAAACGCACCCTAGAGGGATATGTATGACTGTTCGATCCATTCTGCTTAGTTTAGCAATATTAAGTACTTATGAACCGCTCTTTATATAATCATAAGAAATTATATGTTCTGTATAACTACAGAAAAAAAGTAAAATTATAAAAAAAAAAAATAATAAATAAAAGGATCAGAAGATTAATCTATTTTCAAAAAATTGATCTATTATTTCTGATATTTGATGTTCCACAAATTATGTAAAGATGTAGAGAATTGATGACATATATATTATATTCAAATGTGTGTGCATGTGTGTTAAGAATGAAGAAATAAGTGTATTGTGTATTTGTTTGTGTGAATGTCTTGCTTCGGGTATCCGCTTAAAATTACAATAAATCACTCCTCTGCCAAGTATCTGGGCTTATACTTTTAACAATGATATATACATTTTCTTACATGCATGTACACACAAGTAAACATATTTATTATGCATTCCAACTACTTAGTTTAAGGATGAACTGTTGTTTCAAATGAACTGTTGTTGATAAAATTAAGTTTGAATTGTATCAGTCCATGTACTTATGTTCCGTGTTCATACCAATAAAATTATGTTTCGTCTTTTTTCCTTTATTTTCTTTTTTTTTTTTTTTTCCCATCCCATTATTTCACTATCTTGTGAGAATGATAATTGATGTATATTTTATAATCTAGAAGTCATGCTTATCAATAATCTTTTATTTAAGTTTAAATGTCAGTTATTTCTTCTTTGTTTAAAAAATAATATTTATACATACAGAATATACTTTCACCTAGTGGATTACTCAAATTTGAGTCTTTTGAAGGAGACCAAGTTAGCAAATTGGTATATATACACACATTTTTCTTGGCTGTTGCAGATATATATTTTGGTGGGTCTTCAGGATCAGTCAATAATACAACTTTATTTAGGTGACGTTTCACAACTTTATTGTTTGCATAGTCATGCCCTATGAAAAAAACAGTTTTTTAGAGGTAATACTTTCTCCAATTATTTACTATAAAACTGCAAGCACATATTGCAATTCACAACTAATAACTATTACAATTAAAACATTGCTTAATAAAAATGTAACTCACAATTGTCACACACAGTGTGTTCCACATTGAGTTGGATCACAGTAAATGGTATAATTAAGTGATAGGTATTAAATAATAGGAGGTAGGAAAAAAAAAAAACAGCAGGTCAGAACTTTATATCAACCTGAGATGTGAACAAACTTCAAAGTGTTTATTAGAATTCCTTTTATGAATAAATAACCTCATTCCATCAGTGGTGAGTTGTTTCTTGGACCTTTTTCATTTTTTATGTGATTTAGTGATCTGGTGCCGAAACCCTGGAAATTGGAGAGAAGGGAAGACTGATTTGTGACCCGATTTCTTTTAAATTTTTTTTCTCCACGGTTTTTTTGTTTCTTGTCCTGTCCTGAACTAACCAGAGTTGACGGAAAGTATTCTGAATATGCAACAAGAATTTCCTCTGTTGCCGAGAAACACCCTGGTGGAAGCCAATGCCAATGCGTTGGAATGGATGAAAATTAGTACAGCAACAAAATAGGATTTGCGGAGGGCGATTTCAAATCTGGAGCGCTTTGGTGGTGAACTAGACAACCATAATAATTTTTTAAAGGGAGGAGAGCGCCTTATGGGCAGGATAAAAGCTAAAATATAAGAGGACCTTGTTAGCCGAGGGGACACCAAAGCATTACAGGCAGCACTAGTATTTAGAGTGAAAATAAGTATTTATTTTAAATCAAATACAGGTGAATGAGGAAACACCAAGGAGAGGCTAAAAAAAGGCTTTTTGGAGGGAGCAGATGGACCCCAGAAGATGTTTCAAGCGATTAGAAAGAGGCTAACATCAAGTCAGATGAGCGGACAATATCACACTTGAAGCGATTTAATCATATTACTGGGAAGATACGAGAAACTGTGGGTGCAGCTAAAGTATCAGGAAAAATGGAGTTTCTGTCTACCATTCTCAAGGTCCAGCTGGCTAAGGAGAACAGAAAGCCTTACCTAAAGACCACTCATTTGTCGAATGCACATAAGAAATGGTGGATGCTAGTTTGAAAGAGAAAGAAGCCTGGATGGAGATAGAAGAACCGAGATGGAGCAAGGTGATCGATAGGTGCTTCAGAACTATACCAGTGACCTAGAAGAGAATAGAATCAGCATTTGCTAATAGAGAGAGAACCACTGCAAGCTTGAGGAGGTCTGGGCAACCTAAACCAAGGAATAGACTTCGAAAAGAAGAAAGTAGGTGCACCGGTGAAGATAAAGAGCAGAAGAGGAAAATCAGACCAGGGGATGTGATGTACAAAGTATAGGTGATGTCATGAAGGGGTAAAGTATAAACAAGCACGAATTGATGTGGTGAACAGGGTCCAAGACTGGAGGAAAACCGTTAAGTTTTTTGGATTTGAAGGTATATACAGGGTTAAGTGGCCAAACTGAAAATATTTATCATTGACCTCAAAACAAGAAAAAAATTTCCTCTGAAGGTATGCCCGCAAACGCTTTGTTTAGGAGATATTCACACCTAAAGATTTTCATTGTTATAAATTATTTAGGTTATATGAAATAAATAGTATTTATTTGTTTCACCTACTTTATTAATTAAACGTAAACATTAAATGTTTTTCAAAGTGATTTCCTTGATCATTAAGATCTCGGCATCATTCTTCAACAGTAGTAGTGGCAGAACGGCACCGGATATGTGTTATTGTTTCACATGATTCAATTATCCTTCTTCGTAAGGAATTAAGATCATTGACCGGCCTTGCATAAATTTTTTGTTTAATGTCATACCAAACAAAAAAATGTAGTGGTGTCAGACTCAAAAAATGTCTGGAGAGCGTAAGGGCCAAGCCACTAGTCCAGCACCGCCAATCCATTGATTGGGATTATTTACATTTAGCCATTGTCGTAGACTTCCTCCGTAATGTGAAGTACAACCATCTAATTGAAGCCACGTGTCCCTTCTCAGTTGTAGTGAAATATGTTTAACTAAATCATAGTAATCATTATTGAGAAATTCCAAAAATGTACCCGCATTGAGTTGAGGCGGCAAGAAATGCGGACCTATTAAAATATTGTCTATTATCCCCAACCATACATTCTGGTACTGAAAATGATGCTCACGACTTGCATGGGGATTTTCCTGCGACCAGAGGTGACTATTTTTCTGATTGAAGATACTTCTTTTTGTGAAGGTTGACAATTTATACTGAAACAATCTTAACAGATGTAGGTCCAGAGAATGTTTCGGATTATGCGAAAGTTGTGGATTATGCTCACCTTGATTTAAGTACCAAGCTGAAAAATGTCTTCTTTGTCGATAATCTTGCGGAAGTAAATTTTGTACCTGTTGATAATCAAATGGGTGAAGTAAATCTGCAATAAGAGTTCTCCATACTGTAGTTGGCGTAATATTTAATTCTGCTCCAACCCTTCGTACACTGCCAGATGGATTATTATCAAAATATCGTAATATGGTAGCACTCCTTTCTTCATTTCGTAAAGAAGCAAAAATACCATCAGTACGTTGTATTATAGCAAATGTGAAAAGAATATGGTCCGGGTGCGGTCAAAAAAACTCAAATAGTGTAGTTCTACTATTTGAGTTTTTTATAGTGTAGTTCTACTATTTGAGTTTTTTTGACTGCACCCGGACCATATTCCTTTCATCTTTACACACGGTCAATCAATAATCTTCCATTACTATTTTTTTGTTCTTTTTTGACCGCACCCGGACCATATTCCTTTCATCTTTACACACGGTCAATCAATAATCTTCCACTATTATAGCAAATGTACCAGTTTCTCTAAGGCGTTGAATCGTGGAGCTAAAATGGACTTGTTTGGTAATCTTCTATTCGGAAATCGCCTGGTATATTCACGATGGGGCAGCATTAGCATTAGCATTGCAAAAATCATACATAAACACCATATAAGCGTGTTCACCAGTAGTATAAATTGAAGGCATAATGATGCGTACCTGCAAAAGACTCTTACAAACTGATAAATGATATTGACAGTTCCCAATACTGATTCCAAATAGTATTAATCCACAGGTTGCCAATAGTTTTCATACAGTTAGAGATAAAAGGCCATATTAGTATTCTATCTAATCCGTGTCCTAAACAAAGCGTTTGCGGACATACCTTCACTTTGAACAACATTTAATATGAATCTTAATTTAATTATATTATTTCAATTTCTTGAGACAAGGTAATTATTGATTAAATAAATCAAAACTTGTATCCTTTTTTGTCTCAACACTTTTTATTTTTCAACAGTCCAACGTTTCGGCCATTTTAGCCATCCTTAAGGACATCTTCAATTATAATTTCTTCCTCACATTAAGTTTAGAGTTACTTTTGCAGGCTATTCTGCCCAGGTAATTCATTAATTATAAGTTAAAAGCCTATTTTTTTAACATAATAAATGGTTTGTTATATGGTAGTGAATTTGTGTGGATAATCTTATATAAGAAGAATTAAATATTTATGATTTTAAATTTTAAAAAATAGGCTTTTAACTTATAATTAATGAATGACCTGGGCAGAATAGCCTGCAAAAGTAACTCTAAACTTAATGTGAGGAAGAAATTATAATTGAAGATGTCCTTGAGGATGGCTAAAATGGCCAAAACGTTGGACTGGTGAAAAATAAAAAGTGTTGAGACAAAAAAGGATACAAGTTTTGATTTATTTAATAAATGAATCTTAATGTTTACATGTAATTAATAAAGTAGTTATAACAAAAAAAATAGGTTTTATTCATCTCATATAACGTAAATAATTCATAACAATGAAAATCTTTAGGTGTGAATATCTCCTAAACAAAGCATTTGCGGACATACTTTCAGAGGAAGTTTTTTTCTTGTTTTGAGGTCTTTAGTTCATATTTTCAGTTTGGCCACTTACCCTGAAACACTCTGTATATTTGATGAAGGCAAAACATTAAGAGTAAGAGGGAGGATAGGATAAACCATGAGAATGAACAGACAACACATTTCGGAATTATTCGAAAATCTAAAAATACTGGTTATCATTGATTGTACATCACCGGATAACAGTCCCTTGTGGGTGGCGAGAAAGAAGAACTTGCCAGAGGAGAATAAAGAGAGAGACCGGGTGATAATTAATTATAGAAAATTAAACGAAAATAGTTTGAGAACATTCTCGATCGGTTATGTGGAACCGTTTTGGTTATCGGTTATGTGGAACCGTTTTGGTTATCGGTTATGTGATGATCTTTACCACCTGAGACGATCTGAGGGCGGGGTACCATAATAACCTTCCAAACAGTAATGGACGAGTTTTTCAGAGGTAATGATGGGAGAGTATGCCAAATCTATTTGGACGATCTCCTGGTCTTAAGCAAAACCAAAAGCGAAGAAAGCTTGGTGGAGGTGAGAAATAGTAAACGATAAACGGTCTCAGGTGTTTTGGAAGAAAACGACCGCAGGAACATTGAAAATAGCGCACGGCTAGTACGGTAAAATTAAGAATAACGTTATCTAGCTTAGCGCTTAGTGACCCAGAGCAGATAACCAGCTCTGTGTGGCACTCAGTGACGAGTCGGAACCGTGGAATATTCACCTCCTCTACTACTTAGGACAAAAAAAAAAAAGTGAATTTGGAGGCCCGAACAAATTGACAAGGACAGAACGTTTATTCGTTGTAAGTTATTATTATTATAATATGGGCAACAGACCATGTAGGTCTAAGTCCTCGCACGATGTAATTCCTAATACATCGCGCGTTTCTTTCGTAGGGTGAGTTCATCACTCCCACGCCTATTTTTTGTGAGTGCCACCCATTGGCTAACGAGCCTCACAAATGCCCGGGGGGAGATTGTGAGTAAGTTCTGCATTATTTTTTGCTTGAAAAAAGCCCGGGTGGGACCGGGATTTGATCTGACGACCTGTGGGTTGGTTGACTGGGGCGTCACCACGCTGTTACCGCTTCCCCCTTTTGTTGTAAGTACCTGGTAGAAATGCTTACGGATGAGGAACAACAAAAAGAGGTAATGCTCGCGTACCATCAGCCTAAGATTAACTATCGTGGGGTTAACGAAACGTTACAGGCGCTGCGCTGCAAATTCTTTTGGTGGGAAATTATAAAGATCATTAAGGAAACGATGGGGAAGTCTGAAGTCTGTCTGCGCACAAAATATGACAGACATCCAGTACGAGGAATGCAATAAGAGACGTATACAGGGAGACGCACCATTAAAAGAATTCAAAATGGACACATTTATATGGAGAGAGTTCAAGTGTGTCACAACAATCGACCTATTTAGTTAAATATCGATGGCATACCAAGTAAGAAACAAATCTTCCATAGCAGTCCAGGAGGGGTTTCGTTCAATGGAGTGCCTGAGCATCTTCTGACGCAGAGAATTCTATAAAGCCAGCATCAGGGATGAAGCGAAAAAGCTAGATATCGCATGGCATCTTGATACCCCAGGTTGAAAGGATTCACAGTACACCAATTGACCATTAACGCATATATATTAGGGATAGTGTGGGCTGGAACAGATGAGGCATGAAGAAAACGATGGCAGCATTTAATCATTCAATACACTCCATTGAAGAATTTTCACCTGCCGAAGTGTTTTTCAAGTAGCGCAGAGGGAGACGGGCTTGCAGTGGTACAGTAGCTAATGAGGAAATGGCGGGTGAGATCATTAACAATAGGGTTGAGATCAGTACGGCAAGTATGGTGGAAAATAGAGCACGAAAAATGTAAAACGGTAGAGAGGGAGAATTCAAAAAGTACGATATAAGTTTCTGTAATCCCTCCGTTGAAGTGTAGCCTTAAAAGTATCTCAAAAGGAGCAAACCCTAAGACTGAATGGATCGAATGATTATAAGAGGGGATTACTAGAGTCATTACTTTATCTGGTTCCAACTAGTTATCTGCTTCCTACACCCCTGAATGATCGCTTAGGGTACTATGAGGCGTTCTAATTCTCCTCGGCTCGTAGGGTGTCCCAGGGTGTTAAGGTGCAAAGTCGCCTTCAGCGTTCTTATTTCTTCCCGGTTAGCCACATTATCGAAGTCCTTTCCGCTGTCGAGTGAGATTTTATCAGGAACTTCGCACAATTGAAACCAATATCGCAGGGCCGTTAGCACCACCTCCGCCGACGCATCCCTCATAGGGGACGTCATGGCCACCTTGCTGAGGTCAATATGTCAATTACCGTTATCCATTTATACCCTCTCCGTGTGAAGGAAACTACTTGAAGATCGGTACTGCCACGGTCTGTGTTTCTTCATGCCTAGCGCGGGGTGGATGCCGATTATACTTTTTTCTAAGGCAAATTGCGCAACTCCCAATGGTCTCTAAGATGGTATACTTTATTCCCTACCAGAAGTACCAACGCCGTAATGCCTGGAGAGATTTATTTAGTGCTCGGTGATTGATTTTATCTTGGTGGTAGGCGTACCCCTCTTGTATATGGTCGGTCTTTCCAGGTGTGGACGCATCCCTCAACGCTCTGCAAATTTGATCTTCCTTGAAGCCTAGTTGCTAGCAGATAGTGGTAATAGCCTCTTGCCATATTGGAAGTACTTGTTTTCCAGATAATTTGCTATCGCTTATCATTTATTGTTTCCTCCAGCACCTATATCTCCAATGATCTTCCCTCCTCGTCCACTGACGACTCTTCCCTTGTCTCTTGTCCCGGCGCTTCTTGTTGTACGTTCTACTCTCTTGTCCACTCACGCAGAAACTGATCTGCGTCCCCTGAGGGGCCCCCCTGGCCATCCTCAGTCGCGTTTACCGTTAGTGCTATTACTTTCCCTTTTTTTATTTATTTATTTTTTTTTTATGATATTCATATTATACTGGCTAAGCAGTTCTTCCCTACAGGTGATCTTCGCAGATGTCTGCATTAACTACCCGACCCTCTGCAACGGGCGATCCTGGAATCGCTTCCCAAATACGTAGGGTTGGAAGTCATATACCGGGTGATAGAGGAGAGAGGGAACTTGTGTAGCCACACAATCCCCATAAGTTCCCTCTCTAGCGCACTATGACGGGTCTCCGCTTCCATAAGGCGCTACTGGCATATGATACAGGGCGTTCATGACGATTCTTCCTGCTACAATATTGCTCCCAGGGCGTCCTTAGCGACTGTGAATTGTTCCCGAAAATCTGGAAACGCAATAACTGAATTCCTCTACAAGTGCTGTATGGATTTGTGAATATTCTGAACCATGACCAGTTTTCTACTTTTAAAATTTTTTTAAGGGGAATCTGGTATTTCGCCATTTACGGACAGGCGGTAGTAGTTCAGCGCTCCTAAATGCCATCTGTATAGCTTGGCACTGTCATCAGCTGTAAATGTAAAGCAACAACTTTGTGTGCATCGGGCTTCACTGCTTCTTTGGAAATTGTATGTCCCAACAATTTTCTTTCTCCTTGAGTGTGGATGGACAAATTCAATCCGAACTCCCTTATCCGTTGAAAAACGTATTTTAAATGCAGCAGAAGTTTTTGTCTCTGTTTTGCTGACAACTAGTAGGTATCTATATGTATATCTGGCACATCGACTCGTCCAGTCCTCTCAGGAACTCGTTCTTAACTAGTCTTTGAAAGGTGATAGGCGCGTTTTTCAGGATAAACGACATCCATGTGAGTACGTAGTGGCCCCTCTCAAAAGTAAACGCGGTCTCTTGGGTGTATTCTGATCTAGTAATATCCCGCCTTTAGATCTAAAGTGCTAGAAATTGTAGCCTATCGAGAATTTCAACTGCTCCTGCCTCTGAGGCTTCCGACGCTTCTGTGGACTCGCTTACGGATTTACTTTTTCGCAGGGATACTCTTCGGCTCAGAATCTGAGCTTTAACTTCAATCGGTTAGTTGGTGCAAGTTTCCCTGAAATTGTGGCCGATCTGCTGAATGTCGGCTTTTGGACAAAAATAAAAGGGCTTTTGGTTCGCGCTTGTACTTTATCTAAACGTTTGTGCTCAGTTAGTCTTGATTAAGAAATACTGTCAACAGATATTTGTGATCTCCATATTTTAATTAATAAAAGAATTTTCCCGACCTTTGGAATCAGCAATTAACCCTAGTTTAAGATTGTGTATTTTAAACTTCTACTAATGGGGTGTAAATACATTGTTTCAACTCTGGTCAATTAACTTTAGGTTTTTTTATTTAACATAGAAAAAATACAAATTTATAAAGACATTATATTTCTGGATAATTTAATTAATAAGTATCTGATAAAAATTCTTCAATGTGAGTTAAATAAACAAATTATTTAGTTCCATTTTTGTATTATTTGCATCATCTACCACCTATTTTCATTTTGCCTATGTTTATTTTTTCCCTTCTTATAATGAATATACTATGTACTGACATAAGTCCGACGCTCTCAGTAATGTATATCTCACTGAAATGTACAAGTGCGTGAAAACCGAGGTTTGTTACTTCGTTTACCGTTGTATCTCAAGAAAAGTTTCTCCAAGTATTAAGCAAGAACGTCATTGCAGGTCCTTTAGTTTTACTCTATGGATTTGACCACTTTGGATGATGTATGATTACAGGCGATTTTGATTTTGAACTAATAAGATATTACTTTATTATAACGTAAAGGATGCATTCTAAACGTAATTTTATTGCTGCAATTGATATAGGGACATCAAATATCCGATGCCTGATCTATGACAAAACGGGAAAGGTCAAGGGACTAAGTAAATCGTCTGTGAGTGTTTTCAACTTTATTTATTCATCATTTTTGTGTTCTGTTTTAGTATGACACTTCTTCCTCTAATTCTTTTTATTTTTTTTCTTTCTATTATTTTTGTTTTATATTTCCTCGTCCTTTCTATCGATTTTCGCACCAATATGTTTTCATCAGTTTTATTCCTTATCTTAATTATGGCCCTTTTACAATATAATTGTATTGGTGTTAGAAGTCACCTTAGTGATTTGAAGGCATTAATTGGGGATGAAGATATGTTTTGACAGGCCTTCAAGGAACACATCTCAGGACTTTTGACTAATTCACTTTTAAAGGCTTAGATATTTACGGAACAGATTGTAATCCAAATTATGAACAAGCATGTTGAAGAGTATCTATAGCTGAATAAAATAGTTTATTATCACCATGTAAATTTTGATTCCTCACTTTGAGCTATAGGAGTTTATTTAAACATCACCTTCACGGTTGGCAATATTTTTGTTCCTCAGGATAACACCATACATACACAACTCTCATCTACATCCATAGGCAGTTTATAAAGCTGTTTTTTACTTAAGATTTTAATGGCCACAAACCATTATTGACACTATTGTCTGATAAGACACTATTGGAATTGTTATATGATAGAGTCTTTCTTTGATTCAGTTGATCTTTGTTTCTGAATTCCAGTGAGCAAACATATCTAAACTGATGTGGCATACTTTTATCTTTGGATTTACCATAGTCTTTTTTCAAACAGGTTTACTTCAGAACCCATGGAAGGATATTAGTTTTAATTTTTTTTTTTTATTTGGTAGTATGGTTATTATTATTTTATTTTTTTTTATAGGTTAAGCTTCTGATACCACAACCGGGCTTTGTGGAAATAGCTCCTGAAGATCTATGGGAAACTCTGTTAGATGTTGTATATGAAGCAGTAGGTGGTAAGTTGATATTAAAATATATTTTTATTATTAATGATGGAAGATGGTCCGGGTGGCGGTCAAGGAAATAGCTCAAACAGTTGAAAAATATTTGTCGAGGTGGTTATTTTCTTAATTATTCTGCTTGTCCAGATGGCCCTCAACAAAGGGTGTTCTGTTTATATCTAGGTGAGGTAATTGACAAGGAAGATGATTAGATAGGGTGACAACCGTTATATCTAAGAGGATGGTAACCTCATCTTACTCATACAATATTCCTGTAGGTATGAGGAAGGTATGCAAGCCTGGAGGGTAGCCAGCTGCCAGGTCATGCAGGAAGGTGCCTATAGGCCCAGTGTAACCGTGAAACGGTCTTATCTTATGTGCTTGAGGTAGTTTTGTGCGTTATTTTGGCATCATTTATTTATTATTTTATTTACATTGCTCAGTGGTATATATGAAAATTAATATGTTTGTATAAAAGAGAATAATGTATAAATTTGAAAGCATCGGTGAGGCTGGAGGTGCTGCGCTCTGGTGGATTGGAGCTGACCTTCTTGCTCCTTTCGCTACAGGTATCCCCTCCTTGATGACGAAGTCATAGGGATGTTCTGGCATTGGCAATCCGTGCTGTAGTCGATGTAGTTGAAGAAGTTTACTAAGAGTTTGACTGGTCGTCTTGATCGAGTCTGGTTGTTGTTCTTCCTACTTGGAGACTATTTTGGTCTTCCTAGTTGGAATGTATGCTGTTCATCCTAATTTGAGTGTATGGTGTGTTTCCTAATTGGGTTGCAGCTTCGATTGTAGCTATGGCTGCCGTTTGTTGCAGTGATGGTTGCTGCTAGTTTCAGCAAACTTGGAACTGATCTTCCCCCACCTACTGTTCCTATCAAAGTCAGAATTTAGGTGTGTCTCCGGGGTGAAAAGATTGAAGTCCCAATGTGGGCAGTGAGTCGCTCCACGACTTGTTGATTTGTAATGTTCTAAGCGGTGCTGGCAGATAGTATTCTCAATAAGGTCAGAAGGAGAGAACATCAGATGCGCTAGTTTGTGCCACGATTTGCGAGTAGGGTGGATGACTTTGGTGTTCCATTGAAGGTAAAGTTGAAACATCTCAGTTGCTAGATGTCGCTGAGTGAGGCGGCCTGGTAAGATTCTATTCAGTTAGTAGGGTATCTTGTACCAGTAGTTGCCATGTGAGGCAATCCAATGGGAGCTCTCGTTAAGTTGGAGTGTCGCTGCACCAGTTGAGGCCATAGGTTGGTGCGATGCTTGCCAGAGATTATACATCATTGCGCAAGTCGTGGCCCATGAGTGGCAGGTTGGTGGGATCTCTCGATGCACCATAGTTGGTGGGCACTTGTACCAGTGTAGGAGACCTGCAAATAGGTATTGTTTTGTTTTCATCAGCGAGGATTCAAGGTCCAGTGAAGAAGTTGTTGAAGCATAGATCCTTATCTTGAGAGACTTCTTTGTGGGTAGATGCTGGCTGTATCTGTAAAGTCTGAGGGAGTTCTCGCTGTCCTATATGGAATGGTAGCTGGGAAATAGAGTCTTTGGTCTTCTTGAGAATAGGCAGGCCTGTTGTTGGACCTTGATGAAAAGATGATACTGCTTTCTCAAAATTTCTCAAAGTGTTGAATCTTAAATGTTGAGAGAGTGTTTAGTCCTAAATTATAACGTCTTGATTGGTGGTAGGTATGAGGTGCTGTGATTACTAGCTGCCTAGGTGTTTTAATTCTTCATGTAGGCATCTTTGCTAGTGGTATCTCCTCAATATTGCTCAGCTTTGTACTTTCTTGAGCATGGAATCTGCAATACCATTCCCTGATTGAAGTTTAGCTGGGCTGGATTCTGCTGCCTCCTTTTTTTCCTCTGCTCCTCCTGTCATCTTAATGTCTTTATCAGGTAGGGCTTCTCTGCGATGGCTTGGATCACGTTGGGCTTCTCTGTGACGGCTTGGATCATGTTGGGCTTCTCTGCAACGGCTTGGATCACGTCGGGCTTTCTGCAACGGCTTGGATCATGCCGGGGTCACCAATTGTCAAGGTGGTTATTTTCTTAATTATTATATAAGATGTCCAGAAGGCGCTCGCAAAAGCATGTTCAGTTTATATATTGGTAAGGTAATTAACAAGGAAGATGATTCGATAGGTTGAGACTAATGGGTGACAACCGTTATATCTCAGAGGATGGTAGCCTAGGTATGACGGAGGTATGCAAGCCTGGAGGATAGCTAGCTGCCAGGTCATGCAGGAAGGTGCCTTCGTTTTACTGGGTGCTATTCCGGTAGATACGGAGGAGGTATGTAAGTCCGGAGGGTAGCTAGCCGCTGGGTCCTATGGAAGGATACTAGGTAGAGGAAAGAGAATTAAAGCAGAGAGGACATGTCTTGGGTTAGCGTAAAGTAAAAACATCTCTTTTGAGAACAAGATTGGCTATCAACCAAAATTACCACATGCAGAGCGTACGCCACCCGCGCAGGACTAAGCCTCAGTTAGTTTATACATGTTTATGTTTATATTTATATTTATATTTAGGAAAAATATATTATAAACACAAAATTACAGTAAAGTATTGTAATAAAAGGAAATATAAGTAGACATTAAACAATGTTATAGATTAATACATATGAAATTTCTTTCCTATCCCTCATTATTTATTTTATCCTTGATTTTTACCCATTTCTGATCTTTTTTTTTTCTGTCTGCTGCTTTGAGTAATACATTTCAGAATTGAAATTATTTATTGTCCTCACAGATTTACTCTTTTGATTATATTGTACTTCATTTTTATCTCATAATTTCTCCTTTTATTTACTGCATTTTTATTACTGTTAATTTATTATATAAAAAAGAAAAGAACTGTTCACTTCTGTACCTCTTTTCAACATTTTATATTTTAATTTTCTTCTTTATCATAATATCTCTACAATATTTTATTTTCTCTTAGTATATTTCTTTATTTACTTCATGTTATTGTTTTATTTTAATACACTATATGTCTTACTTTTTTTTTTATTAAATCTATATATTTATCTATATTGTTTTTTAATGTCTTCTTACACGAAAATTATGACTTAATTCATCGAAGAACACAGTCAGTTAGCTCGAATATTTGGTAGTATCATACGGTAGCTTCTTTTTTTTTTAATTAATAGTATTATTATTAATCAATATTATTTATCCTCGGTGACCACATTGAATTTCAACTTTCCTTCTGTTTGAAATGTAAGAACCTTTTCTTTGTTTTAAATTAAATTGCTTTTCTTACCTGTATATTTACTTGATAAGTGGGCATTACACTGAGAGAAAAATATATTAGGTATAACAATAATTCTATTCAAATTAAGAAATCAGTATTGTAAACCATAATAAAGATACTGTAAGTTTTACATACTTCTTGTAAATTTGAACACATGTATGTATTCAAAAAGTATTTGATGTACATAAAAAGAATTTTACATAGTTTTTACCTATTCTCATATCTAAAGTATAGCTTAGGTTCAAATGAAAAGCTTTAATATTAAACAGATAAGACAATTTTATAACATAATAGACTCTTAATTTCAGGGCTTATTTTTCTAGGCAATCAGAACACTCAACTAAATTTACGACTATTTTTACAAATATACTTAAAATTCTATGTTGTACAACACTAATCAATTTATACTCTTCTATAATGAATGATTTTTGACGTCTTCTATTTCAACAAACAATCACTGACTAAACAAAGCATTGGTCCTCTAAAAGTTTTCAACTCGCTTCTCATCCTCCAGCAATCTAAACAAAGATTACCTTTTTCTTCTTGAATGTTCCTTTGCTGTCGGACTGGTGCCGCCATCTTGGCTTTTCTAATGATCGTTTCCACTCTATATTTGACTGAACAAAATTGGTTAGCTTGGTTTTTTGATTTAATACAACAAATAATCAACACTGAAACAACATATAAAATAAAAACATATTAAAAACCATTTATGTATAAAAAATAACTATTTACTCACAAAAGAGGATATTACACTATATTAGATTTTAATATACTTGTATTGCTGTCTCTGATCTTAATATGCAGTATTGTTATTATTTCTCTCAATGTAATAGATAGTTGCCGCAGTCCATGAGTTTTGAAGTTCTCTCAAAATTTACTTGGCTTAGCACTTTACTTGGCTTAGTTACTTAGCATTTCTTACTGATTTTACTTAAATATTAAATAATTTAAATGTAAAATCACAAGGTAAAAATAAAACAGTAATTGATGTGATCAGCTGCATAGACGCCTATAAAACAAAATTTATTTTGCTAAAAGAAGATCTGCAACAAAATAATCGGAATCATTTTTCAAAAATGGTGGATAACCCACAAAAATATTAAAATATTAATTATAAGATAGGTCGCAGAAATCTAAAAAGTAATTGAAGATTTTGAAAAAAAATTAAAGAAATTGCGGAATTCATATATTTTCCTTTTAAAAAAGATTTAAGTGTGAAACGCATTAGCCAAAAAATTTCAGACTTATTTCATATGGATCAAAAGGCATTAGAAAATGAAATAATAATTTCACATACTGACTTAATCTTCCAAGCCAGGAAAGTTGAGTTTTGTAATGTAATTTGGAAATATGTCAACTGAGAAATATATCCCAGTATCACCAAATGTAGTGAATATATCTATTTTTGTTTCGAATTTACATACCTATGCAAATAGGCATTTTCATACTTTTTTTATTTTTCTAATGTCGGCCCAAGACTCCCGTTGGAGTCCTGCACTGCCCCTGTTGTTATATTATAAAAGAATTGAGATGAGGATGTAAATTGTTATTATTTATTTATTTAATTTTAAAAATCTGCTTTGGATTCTGCCATAAATTTGCACAAAGCCTGAATAATAGCCCTATCTAGATCTGGCAGCCATTGGAGGAAAGCGCTATTGTTTTGGATGAGGGGATATTTAATCCTGTATTTATCAAATCTACTGCAATTTAGTATAATATGTAATGGGTCCTCGATGGAGTTGCATGTTGAACATTTATCATTTTTTTAACTTTAATTAATGTCAATCCGCGATTTGTTCGACCATGGTTAATTCTTAATCTTATAAGTAAGACTATATCTTTTCTGTTTAGCTTAACATAAGTGTTAGAGAACCATGGGTGTGGAGAGATGTTAGGTTGGATAGCGAAATGATCTTGACCGTTCGAACTTGACTCTCAGGTATACCTACCCTGTCATTCACTAATGAAGTCTTTTCTTAACCATCTAAAAATTTCCTGTAAAGGCAGTTTCGCATTTTCCATTCTACTCGAACATTGTTTTGCTATCTTGTCAGCTCGCTCATTGCCGTACAAATCCACATGACCTGGAACCCATTGGACCTTAAATTTGTTATTTGATAAACCATGAACTTCTTCTATTATGTTCTTTGTTAGGTAAGATGAAATATGTTTTCGATGTATGTTTTTGTGTGAATTGTATACGGAAGCGGAATCTGTTAGAATTACGAGTTTTGTATTCTTATATTTTCTGTTTGCTATTTTGAAAGCTTCAACGACACCGTATAATTCAGCACTGTATATGCTAAACTTGGTGGGGAGGTTTATCGATGTATCCTGGTTATATTGGACATCATATATCCCGACTGCAACTTTGTTTTTATCTTTAGATGCATCTGTATAAATTTTTATACTTTTCAGACAATATTTCTAGTGTTTTCTGTTTTTGAGCTGTCGGTGGAAAGTGTATTTTGGTCAAATCTGATTGGAATAGTCTAGGATTGGTTTTAATGTTAATTTGTGACTTTAAATTTGGAGTACATAGGTTGAGTGGTCCGGGGTTGATGACAAGTGTGTTAAATAGATGTTTTGTTTCTTGGACTATGATTCCTACTTTTGGAATGTATAAATTGCCGTTTCGAATAGCTTGATATAGAGGGTGGCAACTGTTAGAGGGCACTTTTAAAAGGAATTTTTTTACTAACCAATTTCTTCTCAATTGGAGAAGCTATTCGCCTGCTTCTGCTTGGAATGCATTTGTAGGGCTTGTGCGGAATGATCCTAAACATATCCTAAGAGCGTTGTTTTGTGTTGTATCTAGCTGTTTAATTAATGGTGAGCTAGACTCATTGTATATTATGGATGCATAGTCTATTATTGGTCTCGTCATAGTTTTTTAAATGGTAAGTAGATTATGTGGGTGGGTTCCCCAAGTTACTCCTGTTATTGATTTTATAATGTTTAACGTTTTGGTTGCTTTGTTGTAAGTGTTTTAAATGTGTGGTCTGAAAGAAAGTTTCGTGTCAAGATGAAACCCCTAAGAATTTTATTGTATTTGTGACTTATATTCCACCTCTACTTGTGTGGATAATTAATTGTGTTAAGTTTAATTTTCTTCTTTTTGTGGAAGGGATAATTTTGCATTTTGATATATGAATTTGAACGTTAAGTGAGTGTAGGTTTTCTTCCAATGTATTAAATCCTTTCCCCAGTGAGTGGTGCCCTTCTGATATATTTGAGCAAGTTGTGTATAGTATTAAATCGTCAGCCTATTGTATAATTTTGCATTTATCGGGCGGGTGTTTTTCTATAAAGTGTGTATAAATATTGAATAGAATGGGACTTAGCGGATCCCCTTGGGGTAAGCCTATATTTGAGTGAACCTTAACTTCTCCTTTGGATGTTTGCAAGTGGTATGTTCTAAATGAAAGGTAATTAATGATCCAATTAGTCATTAGAACTGGGAGGTTGATGTTTACCAAAATTTTTTTAAACTTAATTATGTTAACTTTGTTATAAGCGTCTTGGAGGTCCAATGAAATTGCTAGGAGAATATTTTTGTTTTTGTAATTTTCATATATTTCATTTATAAAAAAACATAATGCTGTAGATTGTTGATCGGTTTTTTTGAAATCCAAACACGTTTTGACTTAATATTTGATTATTTTCGAGAAACAACTCAAGTCTATGTTTGACCATTATATTAAAAGTCTTAGCAAGGCAAGAAATGAGGGTGATGGGTCTCGAACTAGATAAGAGGGAAGGATGTCTACCAGGTTTGGATACAGGAATTATTGAAACCTTTCTCCAATCGGAAGGTATGTTTGTTGTTTCCCACAAATCATTAGGGGTATTCATGATGATGTGTTAAATGTAAAATGTTATACCATGTTAAATGTTATAACTATAGGATTGTGAGCAGCCTTATTTGAAGTCATGTTAAACGTTAAATGCATAAGAGCCCCTAGCGGATTTTCTCAGCAACTTGTTTTATAAGCCTTTATGTTTATAACCTTTCCTTTCAGAGCCACATCTTATTGTTTACTTCAAATTTGATTTAAGTTTCAGTTTTGATTTAAGCAATTTATTACATGCGTGAATGAACATGAGTGAAAAGTGGAATTTGTGTGAAAGTTTAGCTTATGAGTGTCTTATTGATCTTCAAATTTGTGAGGAAGAGAATGAAGATGAGCTAGTTGACACTTGTATTGAAAGTATTTTCCATCTTCGATCATTCAGATATGTAGTTCCTTTTCTCAGGGGATCAGTATTAAAATCTACGCACTGGAGATCTTTAGTATTCCCAAACTTGGATGAAGATAGGTTTAAATCTCTTTTGAGAGTGAACTACTTTCAATTTGAAACTATTATACAAGAAATCAAAGGTTGTTAAAAAGTTATTATTATGTCTATAACCCACTTTTTTAGTATTTATTGTATTAATGAACCCATTATCCTCCTATCTTCAAACCTTATGTATTGTTTAAGAATAAAATCACTTATTTTCAGTAATTTCTTTGAAAAATTTTTTAACAAGCAAATAAAGCATGTTACATGTCAGGTTAAAGTTAATTTAAATAGCTACGAAATGTCACTCCTCCCATGTTTCTATCTTAATCATGAGTGGAGCTATTTGTATTTAAAAAATTAGCCATTAAGAATTTAGAAAACTATAGAGCTATAATTTCAAAACTGGTGAACATAATTTAATAAAACTTGAATGTCCCTCTGAGGTGCCAGGAAGCTTTATGGAAACTACTTTAGTGTCAAATTTTATTAGATTATGAGATAATGAAGTAAAAAAGTATTTGAAATGTGTTGATTTGACATGAAATCAATTATGAACAAAAATAAAAAGCTTACACCTATTCGAGGGAGAGAGGGGCTGCTGAGGTCTTAAATGATTTCCACTTTTTATAAAGTATAATTGCTCTATTTAATTAATGATACATAAATAATAATATATACATAAGTAAGAATACATACATAATTATAAGTGTTTTTAAGTTCAATTATTTTGTCAATCGGACTTCTTTAAAAGCTCTAGTTTTAATTTAAATTTTTTTTGTATTTTGATTTTACGAAGCTGCAATCCTTCCCTTTTCAAATTCAAAGTTCGGTCTGCTAATACCTCTTCTGTTTTTTTTCTCCGTTGTATTATTAAATTTATCCATTGTGATTTAATAACAGGGGTATGAAATAATAACTAGCACAAACACGAAAGAACTAACCTGACACAACAAACAAAAATGGTGGCGAGCTCAACTGGTCTATTGTATGACGTCATTCTCCATTTAACAGACTCTCAGCCATGTTACATGTTATTTCGTTTTACCACGGCAAAAGAAGGCAATTTTTTTCCAGTTAACATGAGTTTTTCCATTTAACACACTTTAACATGTTAAACTAAAGATCATGAATACCACTATTGAATGCTTTGAGTAATTGTAACTTCAAAATTCTGGGTAGAAGAGCTATCATTTCATAATTAATTTCATCCAGACCAGGGGCTATGGATCTTTTGCCATGTAAAGCAGCATCCAGTTCTGTTTCGTTAAATTTACTAATAATTGGACAAGCTGAGTTGATTTTATTTTTATCTAGGTTAATCAATAGTTTTTAGAGTGTGTGGTTGACTGGGTATGGAATTGTCTCCGATCTGCTTAAGAAAGGCTTCTGCTTTAGTTTTGCTTAAAGTTATTGGATTCCTCGGTGATGAAGACCTCTTCCCTTGAAAACATTGAATTTTATATCACATTGTTTTGTAGTTGCATCTGGTCGCCGCATCCCCCCTCACATGGGGCATGGAAGCTCGATGTATGAGGAATACGCCTTGACGGCCCAGTCGAAAATGAAAAGTTCTCTTTTATTTTCCTCTTCAAAATGAAGGGGAGAGAACTCTCTTTTTGCCAACCTCAGATCAGGTGGCTTGAAGCTAACGAAGACTAAACAACATATACTTAATTTTGATTCCTTGGTTAAAGATATACAAACTCAGTCTTACCTTTAATGTTAAGGCAACAAAGTAAATTCTAAATCTTTCTTTATCTGTAGCTACTTTGAATTAATAAATATTGTTAATAATTATTCATGCTCTTTTATTTTCTCTGGACCTGAGTTTTTTGGCCCTTTAAATAATTATTGTTGTCTTTACTTAGAAAAGCCGTATACTTATATTTCAGTATAAGGTGTACTTAGCGAGCTATTGATGTATGTCAAGCAAAATGTATGTCATATTATTTTTTCATGATAAATTTTCCTGGTCCAAGAAAAATGCGAAAGTGAAATATTGAAATCAAATTATCAGCCTTACTATGTATTTTTATTACAAATATTTTATATTCATGAACAAATAGTACAACAATTTATACAATGAAGTTGATAAAAAAATTAAATTGCATTTTAAGTTAGTAAAAATTTATCTTGAACAAGTGTTGGAAAATCTGCTATCAAAAGTTGGGTCTGGAAATTTATTTTCTTCATGCGCCTATATCTCGAAAACTTAATAAGTGATCTAAAAAATAAGAAATAGTTTTGTACATAAAGAAAAGTGTATTGATAGTGGTAAATGAGAGATAATTTTGACTGTGGTTTTTAATGGAAATTTGACTTATTGATATAAATGTCTTGACCTGGGCAGAATAGCCTGTATAAAGTTTTTGGAATGATTAAATGATATGTTTCATAGTGAATTAAGATTGTCCCTGAAGATGGCCGAATTGGCCGAAACGTTGGACGTGTAAAAGCAATAAAAGTTTTGAGACTAAAATTTGGATAGTGTTTTGAATTATTTAGTAAAAAACTGCCAGTCTCAAGAAAGAATTTTAAGATTATAAATAATTAATAAGTGATCTAAAAAATAAGAAATAGTTTTGTACATATATTTTACTTATCTACCCATACCTTGCTGGAATGAACCTTATACTGAAACATGGTGTATAAACATAGTATGCATTTCACACCCCTTCTTACCCCTTAGACTACGCCTATGACAAGTTGATGAGGACACACTTTTAAGATAAAAAGTAGATCTTATATGCTGAAAAGTTGGCCACCCCTGGTGTATTCATTTCCAGCGTTTTTGTAATCATTTACTGTATTACAGTGGAGTATGTTCTCATTTTATTATATTTCTTTAGTTTACATTCTAATTAATCAATCTCTCCATCTGAGGCTTTCGTTTTCCCTATTTAAATTGAGAGAGGGGAAAAGCTCAATGAGTAATGCACTTTGCTACTACTCTCTACCCTGGGTTCAAATCCAATTGTGGCGGATAATTATTTATTCTGTTACTGTAGGAGTAAGTGAACTCCATAGGTTTGGGATCCACCTAGCCTCTCTAAAGTGGGTTGTGATCTTGAACAAATTACTTCCTTGTACAAACGTTGTTCAAGAAACAGCACTTCCTTACAAAGTACTGAACTCCTGACTCTTCATGGGTTGTAGCGGTACAGGATTATTTTTTTTAAATTTAACTATCCTAACTGAATTCTGTATTCTGATATGGTCCTCTCAATTTTCTTGTGATATTATTTTGATAACTTTTTCAAGAGCTAGGTTCAACAGCTTGGGGTAGCAAATATTCATGATATAGTCATGATCTACTTGACAGTTTTTGTCTACAGAATTGTTTGCCAATTTGAAAGTTACAAATAAAGCATGATCTTGATCTACTTACATAGTTATTTAGTTTTTTATTTCTCAAACAATCTATGCTTCAGATTATTTACATCATTAGTATTAATTTTTTTTTTTTTTTATCTCTCACTTTTAATTTTAACTTATTTTTCTTAGTTAAAAAAAATGAAAATATTTTCTTTTGTAATGCTAAAAAACATTTTTTGAAATTTTAACTTTTTAAATAGTTAAAATAATTCATTCATTATTATATATGCTATCTAACATGGCAGTTTCTTTAGTTCTGATGCTCTATTCTATTCTTTTTTAGTTGCATGTATTAAGTTTGATGATATATCTTCAATTGGTATATCCAGCCAAAGGAATTCTTTTATATTGTGGGATAAGTATACAGGAAAGTCCTACCACAATTTTATTGCCTGGAATGATATTAGGGCAGAATCAATTGTAAACAAAGAAAATTGTTCCATTAAAATGAAGGTATATATTTTTCAATTGCTGCAAAGATTTTTTTAAATTGTTTATTTTGCATTTATAGAACAAAAGTGTATACATGTGTCATTTACACATACTATTTGTTAAAGATTCAAGATTAATTTCTATCATTATTACTTTTTGGTGAATCTTATTCTTTTCTTTCTCCTCCTTTTACTGCATTATTTAATTACTTTAGTATGTAGTTAAAATTTTCATCACTCTTGTTAAATTTGAATTAGTTAATTTTTCTATGGATTATTTTTTCATTTTAGGTTTTTAACCTATTTTCTAAAGGGTTGTATCTTATAACAAGAAATCCAAGGTTCTTACTAGGGAGCATGTACAAATTAACCAATGCTCAGGTAATTACCATTTTTTAAAATTTTTAAATTATCTCTATTTTGTATATTTATTTCAAAACTTCATTAATTTTTCAGATCACGCCAAGGCTTTTATGGGTCATGAAACACAATTTTCAAGTTGCCCGTGATTTACTCAAAAACACTGTTGCCTTTGGAACCATCGATTCTTGGTTGTTGTATAAACTCTCTGGAAAAGCTATTCATGTTATTGATGTGTCCAATGCCAGCGCAACAGGGCTTTTTGACCCTTTTCTATTGACATGGTCACCCTGGCCCTTCAAACTTTTTGGCATTCCCATGAATATGTTTCCCAAAATTGTAGATAGTGCTGGTTGCCATTTTGGTTGCACTGATGCAACTATTTTTGGTGTTTCCATACCTATACATTGTAGTGTAAGTTTTACTTTTATACCATTTAATTTTAGATTACTTCTATTAATTCTATTTGTTAATCAGCACTGAAGGAATGTGCTTTCATCCGAGGGATAGACTGAAACATTAGTTAGATGTTACTGTTCGGATATGGTTTGGTGGAGGGACATAAACAGTCAATGGTTTTTGTTGTCAGCATCAAAGTTTTTTGTTCTCTAAGCCTTTTTTATATAATTATAATTTTTTATTATTGTTATTCATTTGTGTTTTAATATCCTTGAATGAAAATATCACTAATCTAAGGCTTAGTAATACTGTTTTTTTTTCTTTTTCTTTTACTCTAAGAAAGTTTGCTGTTTTTAAAATTATTTAATAATATGTTTAGTAACTCTTAAAATACTGCTAGTTGTACACAAAATTAAAAACCATTGAACCCATTCACCTGGTTATATTACATTCATCTTGTTATATACATTCATCTGGTTATATCACCTTATATTTCCCTTTGATATAATGTCAAGAAATTTTGAAAGAACAAAACAAAGTCGGAAAGTATTGTATACAAATAAAAGCTATTAAATACGAAAAGCATTTATGCTGTAGAATATCATATTTGGTTTAGTAAAAACCTATAATTGATAGATGATTAAGCAAGGGGATTAATAATAATAGCACAAGTTCATAGATCTTATGGTTTCAGGGCAGCTGTTATCCATTTGTTAAACACTTCTCTATCTGTAGCCAAATTCTTCATTTCACCCAAAGTGAGTTGTCTATTCCTTGCTAGGTCTAATATGAGGTCCTTCCACTTATTTTTTTTTTATGGTTTGCTGGGTTGTTTTTGCTTTGCATATATATTTTTGGTAGCCTATGGGCATTTGTTGTATTTGACCAAACTATGTTAATTCTCTTTCAGTAGCGGCCCCTTTTCTATTTATTCTATTTGTTTATTTCTCATTTGGTCAAATCTAGTCTCAATGAAAGTTTTCCTTATGAATTTCATTTATGTGCCTTGTAAATGGCTTGCAATATTTTAATATAAAACTAGCTTTCAGCTGTTTAGCTTAGTGTCGGGATGAAGACTTGTTTAAAAACAGTCATCTTTGTTTTCATTTACACTTCCCTTTTATTGATTATTGGTAACACAACTGTGTTGGTGATACGGATTTGTTACTTTCCTTATGTGCAGGTTTATCTTGGAATCCAACCTGCCATCATTAGTAATTTTGATTCCTAATTATAGGTATGCGGTGACCTGTTTCAAATTTAAGCATCTATAAGTGACAGCTCCTTGTTTCCTAGAATCACTTTTAGACTCAATGTACTTAGATTTGGTTGCATTGGTGGCCTCTTTTTAAGCTCTGAGCTTCCTCCCTTGCTTGTAGTGATTCTTGCAAGGGTCTTATTCTTTCTGTAATTATGAAGATGTCATTGGCAAATTCTAAATTCTGAATATAAACATTTTCCAATTTCCTTCTCTCAGTTATTGGCTTTTTAGTTTAGTTTACCATATTATTCTGCCCATGTGTATTACTTAATAATAATGGGCTTGAGTTGCTCCCTTGCTTTATTCCTGTTTTCAGCAAAAAATAGCTATTCGATTTTTTGTTATTGAGTCTAACTATCCCATATACCCTTAATATCAGCTAAGGAATGCCTGCATCAAGTTAGTGAGAACTTCTTTATGCTGTAAACCCTGTTTGAGTTCCAACTGGGGTAAATTATTAAATGCCCAAAGAGTTTTAAGAAGGCTGAGGTAAATCTTTTTATTCCATTCAATAAACTTAATGATTTTGCATCAAACTGTGAATAAATTGTCTAGTGTTTGTCAGCCTGGCCTAAATACTGCTTGTTCTTCCTGAACCTCTTATTCTATTTTTCTTAGTCTTCTTTCTAGTTTTGTAGAGTACAACTTCAGAGTTCTTTCAATCTTTAGGTTAAAATATGGTATTAGTTGAATAAATTATCCTTGTGCAATTTCTCCTTTAAAATTTTTAAGGAAAATAAAGTTTTTAACAAGAATAATTTACACTTTGATATTTAGGGACTGTTTGAAGAATTAGGTGAAATTAAATAAATTTATTTTAGTTTTGTGTTTGTTTTAAAAATTATCATTTAAGTAAGCTGTAATTATAAACCTAAGACTAATGATGTTTTTTTAATTTAAAGATTGATCAAATATTTTGAGGTATAGTTATTAGTAAGAATCTACATACTAGATATAAGAGTTGGGTCATACTGCTAAATGGTTTTTTATTTTGATAAAATAATGTAAATATAAGTATCCTAATTCATTTATATTATCATATTCCATTTTTTTTTTCAGATAGCGGATCAGTCTGCATCACTCTTAGGCTCTGGGTGTTTCCAATGGGGAGATACTAAACTTACTTTGGGTACCGGAACCTTTTTAAACGTGAATACGGGTGATAAACCTCACACGTCCTTTAATGGTATTACTGATTAATTTTTTTAAAACAGAAATCCTGATGAATTTAATATAAAATATAATCCAGGATTCTTAGAGTATATGTTTCAAAATTTTTTGTTTAAATCATTCTTAGTGTGTAATAAAAGTAAGTGAATGATATTCATGTTTAGAGAGATGTTCTGATATTATTTATTTCATAACCTAACTTTTCTTTTCTGTATAATTGAATATCATTGGTATAGTAATCATTTAATGATTCCCATGTCCCTTTTTATCTTGGAAAATCCTTTATTTCATTTTTTAACTTTTTTCAGCTAAATGCTGTTCTTAAATTGTATTGCTAACTAAGTTATTGCTCATGATTTGTCTTTGATGCTGTGTCTATTAGCAACAGTGAATATTAGTTCTCTTTTCCTTTTTTTTCTTCTGCTTGTTCCATCACCTGTTTCACTTATGTTTGATTATTGGCATCATATCTTATAAAAAATTTGAAACATTTTAGTTATTGAGAAGAATCCAGTGGTTATCAATTCTATTTTAGTTTGTAGCAGTCACCAATAATTATAATATATGTAATGAAAGATTGTATAAAACAGTATAATCATATTGTGAAAAGAATAATTATTCTTCTTATGTCTAATATGGTCAAAGGATTCAGTTGTGAAATATCTAGTAAGCTTAACAAGATGTATAGCAAAGATTCAAATATTTTAAAGTTAGCTCAATAATAAACATCTCAAAATAAACCATTTACTCATTGTTCAATTATTAAGAGTGTTTATGATTATGATCTGTGATGAAACATTCTAATGAAGTAAATGGCCTTTGAATAATTACTTAATTGTAGATAAGTGTGCAATTAGTAGAATTAGTCCTTTGTAATCAAAATAAATAATTCTATATGAGCTATAAAGCTAATGAACTTTTAAATATCATAATATTTAATACTTTTAAATAATATGTTATCCATCCAAAAACATATTCTTCACTTGGACTCTTTGTGAATTAAATAAATCATCCCCGTTTTATTTCAAAATATCTGCTTGAATTCCACAGCCAATCAAGGCTGAAAAAATTGTTAATAACTAATAAGCTTTTGTTTTATGAGATGATTATTATTATTATTTCATTATTTATTAGTATCTCTTTATTTTTAGGATTATATCCCCTTGTTGCGTGGAAGTTCAATAAAGAAGTTGTCTACATGGCTGAAGGTGCTTCTAATGATACTGGAGTTGTTCTTCAGTGGGCTCAACGATTAAGTATTTCATTTTATTATACTATTTAATTCTGTAGTTCTCTGATTTTTTTTCTTTTATGTCCCCCTTCCTTGCCAATTCTAACTGAAGGGGGTTATCTACAGAACACCACCCTATTCTAACCATGGTGTGGAGCCAAAAATAAAAGTCGATACCCTGGCCGGATTTGAATATGCGCTGGTGCAGTTCTGTTTGACCCTCAAGGAATGGGAACTATTTTGAGATATTTTTGATGAAGCATGTCCTATATAGTTTTTTAATAGGTTTCAAAAGAAAACTAAAAACATTTTAGGAAATTTTAGGCAAGATTCCATCCATTAATGTTGCTTTTTTACTATTCAAGTTATTTATGACATCTTTGATTTCTTATTTCATCAGTTGGCCATCTATTATAGTGTCAATCATGTTAATTTACTTATGGATCTTAAATTAATAATCTAACGTGGATCATTATTACCTTATATTTATAAGTGACTACTTAAACCAGAATATTAATGTTCTTTAGCACCAAAATCATTTAGTCCTCTTGACTAAAGGCATTAAAAAAAAAAATCATAATCCATTATATCACTGTTTTGTCTCATTTTATTTCTTTTACTAATCAATATGCTTGGTTGGAATCAAGAGTAGGTCTTAAAATTAATTGAAGTACTTAATCACTGAAAGGCTGTCTTAGTTTGGTGTAACACACCTGTTTTACAAACCAGGCACTGCAACAGTACAAAAATTGAATGAATGTTATATTATAAGAAGAAAAATATATAAATCACAAGAATACTATAAAATTAGTATTTTTATAATATTCTTTTATAATATAATACTCTCTTAATTCCTCGAAACATGATATTATAAATAAATATGAAACGTTGAATGAAATGAATTTAGTAGAAAATCTTACAAGTGTAAATGTTCCAATTAATAT
>NW_027107551.1:401157-423137 GCF_000696795.3 Halyomorpha halys | reverse complement strand
AAACTTTTTGTAGTAGATGTCCCTGAAGATGGCCGGATTGGCCGGAACGTTGGCCGTATGAAAGAAATAAATTTTTGAGACTATAATTGGATAGTATTTGAGTTATTTATTAATGAATTACCAGTCTCAAGAAAATATTAAGATTATAAATAAATAGTATTTTTATATTATAAGTAAAATATATATAAGATTTAAATTGAAAAAGTAATGATGGTATTGATTTCGGTAAGTTATAGTTGAAAAAAAAAGAAGTAATAAAAACAAAATTTGTTTAATGAAAATGTTCAAGGATCATATCCCTAGCCATAATTTATAACAACTTAAACTGGCCTCAGTCATATAATCACCATATGCAGTCTTATAACTACATGAAATTGCCTCAGTTATATATTTACACTTTAGTCACCACTTAAAACAATTGAAGATCAACTTTGACTGCCTAGTCAAATATAGTGCTTAGTCAGATATATTTGAGTCCTCTAACTTAAAGCAACCATTTTAATTTCATTTATTAGCAGTTATGAACAATGAGTGAGTAAATTTAAGCTCAATCAGAGCCAGGCTGGAAAGAAGGGAGAGAGGTGAACCAGACTTTGCTATCAATCAAGAAATAAAAATGAAACAGCTAGCATGTAAGATAAATCTAAATGCAGATTAGAAACCAGTCAAGTGAAAGTTAAATGTCCAGTTAGCTTGGAACAAATATATTATTGATATGATTAATCAAATATCATTTATTCCAACATAAAATTTCATTCAAAGTTATAATAGTTATAATTAAATCAAGTTTAATTTTCATCTATTGTTGCGTTAAATCTATGTCAAATATAATGGAAAGTAGAATTAGCTTTTTTTCAAATCTATCCATACAGCCCACTAATCAATCATTCCTTACAGTCTTCTCTATCTCATTTATTACATAACTCCTACATAGCTCATTTATTACATAGCCCTAAATCCTTTTTTTTTTTATCTTGGCTAATATTTGGTTCCCCTTAAATTACCCTGATTGTCATATAGTTAGATAAAAAAATGGATCATAGCATCTTGCAAATTTATTCTATAGAGTAATAATTATAGTTATTAGTTGAAAATAATCTACAGTACTTGTTATGTTAAAATTGATAATTACTATTATTTAATAGTTTGAATATTTAAAGTGTATAATTGTAGTTAAATTGTGTTATTTTTTAGGGTTGTTAGATGATTTAAAGGACAGTGAGCATATGGCACATTCTGTAAAAAATAACCATGGAGTCTACTTTGTACCTGCATTCAGTGGCTTGCAGGTATTTTTAGCTGTTCCTGATTTTTCAATTTTTTATTTTAGTCACATTTATTTGTGTTTTTAGTTCTATATCTTAAATCTGTTACTTTCCCTCCTTTGGCATTTTCCTGCTTTAAAAGTAGTCTAATGTTTTGTGTCTCTACCAAATATTTCTTAATTGAAGTATTTTATTATTATTATTATTATTATTTTTAACTGTATCTGTTTTGATTTCTTCTAGTGAGAGATTTTTTTCAGAATCAAAATTAATAAAAAGCTATTTCAAAGTTTCTACTTGTAAGCAATGTCGCATTTTCCCTTAAAGCGTTGAATATAAGTCTAGATTCATTGTAAATGTAGAGAAAAGTTGTTAATTGTTCCTTACTTTAATATCTTTCTTCACTTTTCATAAATTCTGGGATAGCTACTTTTGGTTAATCCAATTAGGTACATGCAGGGTGTTCATAGACAGAGAAAACTGGGAAGATTCATGGAATTTCATTATTCTAGATTAATCAGGAATTTTTGTAAAACTCATCAGAAAGTCAGCGACTTTAATAAACTTTAACTACTTATTTTTTAAAAATATGGTGAATAAAATATTTAAGGTGGGTATAACAAAAGAAATTCTTTTTTAAAAAATAAAAAAATACTTCAACTAACCTCTTTCTTTTCCTATTTTTCAATGTTTTTTCTTCAGTTTTTTTCATCCGTTGTTAAAAGTGACATTCATTAGATGTATTAAAAAAGGAAAATGAGTGATAAAAGTGTTTCATTAGGTAAGGTTTCTTGAAAATGGCGTATTATTATGCTAGAAATATAAACTAAAGTCATAAAATTATATGACTGTGGTTTATTGGAAACTGAGATCGGAAACATATTGGTTTACCGAGAATTTCAATTTAAACAAAAGAGAAGACACTTATAAATCAAATAAGAAGCGCTTATTCGATGAATTTGACTATATATATATATTTACATGTTTGTCAAATAGAACTCAAATTTAGTGGAATTTGATTAGGTAATTTTCTAAGGAACAAAACCTGATGTAGTTATGAGGACCACCAGCGCTTGAAATACTCATCACATAATTTGTTTTTTCAAAACTGAAGATGGATCTCAGCTTGTTCTGTAACATACATCAACTTAACTAATATAGCTTTAAAGATTGTTAAATAGGGAAGTTTTTCTAAAATTGGAAAATTTGTAGTCCAGTATGAGGCAGATTAGAAAAATTGTGAATAATGTAGGATTTTGGAAAAAACAAAACTTTGCGCTATGTATCTAGCTGCCTCTCAAATGGTGTTGAGAAAGATAGATTCAACTTGTTACAGAAAATTTTGTCTAGTTTACTGTGCTTTTTTTAATTATTGTTTATTTCTCAATTAAACAAAAAATTGACTTTAAAATACACAAAATATAAATTTTCTCTTTTTGTGTGGAATATCCATTATATCTAAATTGTTTTACTTAACCTCGTTTGCAACTGATTTCAACCTAGCAGTGGAATTCAAACTTTTTACATTCTACATTTAAATCTATAATTTGCAACTTACACCATGAATCCTCTGAAGTAGTTCCCACCCGGTAACCCGAATGGGAGACTAGTTTACTTCCATATAATGAATGTTTTACTTCAGGATGATACAAAACTGTTTGTGGTATTTTGTGAACTAAAAAAATGTGTGAGTTGACCATTTCAGGATTTTCTACCAACCATCCCCACATACCCCACCCATGGAACGGTACCTTACATGGTAAATAGCTCACATGAAGAACACAACACCAAATTGAGGGGACTGTACCCAGTAAATATAATTCAGGTAATAGAATTGTGGCCAATAAGATGGGTATGTAAGGTTTTGGGTCATATTAAGGAACGGATCCCTAAAATGTCAATAAACTCTGAACTAATGGGTAAACTTCCATTAGGTAGAGTGAAGCGTAGATGGGAGTATTGTATCAAGACTGATATGTCAGATTGGGCAGTTTGGACGGGCATCACTGGACAGATGTTTGTAGAGAGTGACTGGAGGTATCAGCTTTGAACCTTGGGGTTCTGTAAGCCTTTATTGTTATTATTTTGTGGACTATCCAGATTTACAAAGGGTACTTTTTTGTTTTTTTATATTTGCGGATTTGGATATCAGAATGCATGGACAGCACCCTGTTCTTCTGAATCCGCTGATTAATTTTTACATCTGCCAGTGTCTGGACTTTGGATTTAGTGCCTTATTTTATAAGCCTATACTTTATATTTAGGGTTTGTACTGCAGCAAATTCAGGCTATGCATAACTTGAATTGCAGCTGTTGGAGTAGTACTCATTGTGCCTGTAATCATTAAGCATGCTAGTCTTTGTAGTTTATACATAGAGGAGATTCCTGGATATCTCCTCGTTGGCCTTTTTCCACCATACTCTTGCTGCATAACAGGATCATTGGTCTAATGGCTGTAATATACAGCCATCTCATTGTTGTTTGTGGTCCAGAATAACTCCTATGCGTTTCACCTCTCTTCTCCGTTTTATCTGGATCCCATTTAATTTATGTGACCTGATTGTCCTCTTTTTCTTCTTTGGAAAGGCAAACCCATTAACCTTGGGTGGATTTATGTTAAGACCATTGTCCATATAACAGTTCATCAGGATGTCAGTTGGTGTTTGGAGTAAGTCTGAAAGTACTTTTGGTTACTTTCTTCTAATCATAACCACAATGTCAACCACTTATCCTTGTATATGAAAACCTGCAGTGTTGAGGGTTGACAACAGAGAATCAACAACCAAGCACTACAGTAGGGGAGACAGTGCATCACCCTGTGTGTTAGTCTCCTCTGGGTCTCATCCACTGTATGGAGTTTCCTAATACCAATTTAAGGACCCTTTGTTCCAGGATTGAAATAATCCATCTGGACACAATTGGGTCTATATTTTTGCTCCTTATTAATGGTGTTATAAGGACTTTTATCAAATGCACCTTCGATGTCGGCGAAGATGCCAACTGTAATTTCTCTTGGCCTTGTGATTTTTTAATCCTAGAAACCAAGTTGTGTAGTACAATCTCACAGGATTTCCTTGCTTGGTAGGAAAATTGATATGGATGGATAGGATTTGCCTCCAATTCGAGCTCTATGATGCCCCTTTCTACAATCTTTTGTTAGAGGGGATGTAAGCCATTGGCCTGAATGATTTTGGATCTTCATAGGATCATTTTCCCGGTTTGGGTATGTAGAACACCTTGGATGTCCTCCATCTATTTGAAATGTATTTAAGTGCAATACTGCTTCTAAAGAGTTCAAGTATATATGTTCTGATCACTGGTAGGCCTTTCTGCAACAGAGCAGGAAAGATTCTATTAGTACCAGGTAATTTGAATGGTGACTAATAGTTGATTGATACTTCAACTTTGCCAATAGTAATGATTTTTTTGGCTTTGTCCTACTTTTCTTAGCTGGAACTGTAGCTGTTCAGTGTGGGAAAAGTTTCCTCTTTCTCAAGCAACTTCAATCATTTGGGAAGTATTTCATTGGTGGTAAATGTACCACCTTTTAGCATCCCTAGCAATCCTGTATTGGTTTGCTTTGAAAGAATTTTATTAATTTGACATGTAGCCAGAGTATTATCGACTTCCTCCAAGCTTGTTTTTTGAACAGATTTCTGATACTCTGTAAGAGCTTTCTTATAAGCATCCCATCTGCCAGATCTTTTTACTGCATTGAAGATCATCGTTCTACCAGGAAACATTCCTGTAGGATGTTTTAAGACACAAAATATTGCACTTATGGTATTAGTTGATTACAGTATCTGTCAGTGAATCATTAAGACATTTAAGATGCCAAGTGTTGTGTAAAACCTTTGTGCAGCATCTGATTGATTCTGTTAGGTGCACGGATGTATGATGTGCAAGGTGTAAGGTTTCATAGAATTCTTAGTCTGTGTATTTGGTATTTCTATAGTATCAAATCGCATTTCTTACCAACAGATTGATTATATCTAATTTATTTATGATCTAAGCATGACTTTTCATTGGAGACATGGCAGTTAACTATATTTTAGTTGATATTGTGTGTTGTCAAAGTAATATCTATAATTTCTGACCTGACCATATTACAGAAAATAGGTTTGTTTGTTACCTCTTTAAAGTTAGTCTGAATTATAATTAGTCATGAAATCTAAGATTTCCTCAACTCTTTGGTTGGTATTTGTACTGTCCTATAGCTAATGGTGGGCATTAGTATCCAGGGCTGCTGATAGTTGGCACTCCCCACAGTCCATAACCTTCAATTCAGTTGCAGAGGATAATTCTTCCAGACATCCAGACAAAATCGTGAAACCCACCCTTGTGGGGTAAATTGAGCTGCTTTAAGGTCTCTAGAACAAAGTTGTCAAAGAGGCAGCAGTTTTAATCTGTCCCTAATTCTTTGAGCCTGCCTTCAAAAAGATAAGGTTCTTGTATCAAAATTATATCATTATCCTTACCTCTAGCAAACTGTTGCAGTAATGTACAATTTATAAATTGTAGTAATGTTGCATGTAAAAACATGCAGCAATGCAGTGATGTAGATTAATTTATGGTAGCTTAATAGTAGTGATTAGTCTTTATCATCCTGTGCCCTGGTTGGGATTCACCTCTGGCTTACCCCCACCAATGTCACCACCCTGGTCAGACCCGACGATAATGGTTGTGGAGTTAGAGATTGCCGATGCTTTGCTACACCAAGTATAGAAGCCCCGGTCAGTGTTGCATCCATTCTCACATCCTCGGATGCCACCTCCGTTGGCTGATTGGTCTTCTTTTTAATATATCTGAGGGTTACCAAGTACAGGCCATAACCAACCTGCATGTCTTGTGCCATCTGATGTACAAGACTGGTTTTCGGGATTCTGTGCACAGCATAGAATCCCTTCTCCATGTCTTAAGTATGATGGATGCTCTAGTTGCCAATACTAGCCACTTCCTCATTCTGCACCTAGAACCTCTTCAGGAATGCTTTCTCTGTCAGACTCCTGCCAGGAAAAAAGAAAGCAACTCTAGTGATTTTCCATTTTACCAAACAATGGATGGTAGCCCCTTGACTCGTCAATGTCATCCAACCTACCGTTAATGTTTTCTTTAAGTGATGCTAATTGGGTTTGAGGATAGTTACTGGCCACAATCCCTATCTGGAACCCATCAGCAGCTACTTTGGCTTTTTGGACCTTGCCCTCTATACCCCTAGCTTTTCTTTGCAACATGTGCAGAGGTCTCAGGAGAGCTTTTAATTAATTTTTTTCAGCAGTTTGATCTTGTCTTGGCGCCACCTTTTAGGTCCGACTGCCTTAGCTGTCAGTTTTCATGGAAACTTTGCTGTCACAGCTGCCAAACCTTGGGATGTTCCCTTTTACATTGACTACTCTTGGCAGCTGCCCTCGAGATGCAGCAGCCCTAACATAAAGGATTCAACAAGGAACCTTGCAGTATTAGCTTCTGCACCTTGGAGCAGTCCTGCCACACTCATGCCTTATCCATGCTCCAATGACTACTCCACATTTCTGATTGCTGGTTCAGCTGGGAGTCTTGCCAGCCTTGGGGCTGCTCCATCACTTCAGGTTATGCTGCAAATTAATGAGCTTTCAACTTTTTTCTTCTGCATCTTTTCTGGGTCTCGGGGTTAAGGGTGACATGGACAGCACCACATCCTGAAATGCGGTAGAGGTGTCTATCACCAAGCATTCACTGATAGCAAAGAGGCAAGGATTCTAAAGTAAAATGGATGTACTTACACTTGCATTAGGATCAGGAGAGGTATGGGAAACTATGTCAGCTTGAGCTGAGGTCACCATATCCTCTTCCTGCCTTCCCATCTGGACGTTCAGCCCTCCCATCTCCTCTGTGATAATAGTGATGTATAGAGTATTCCTACAGAAGATTCACCAATAGTCTGTGTATACTCAGACATGTCTAAACATTAAATTCTGAAGAAGATGATAAATTTTCTTCAGTTATGGTTAATTGATTAATATTTAGTTTATTTCAACTTAAGTTTGTGATATTTTGTTCCCATAATTTTGTGCATACCTGAATTACACAACAGGAAACACCCCCTTAACGTGTAGCGGGCATTAATTACAATTGAGTGTGCCTGGTTCCCTAAGTAGGCCAATAAGAGACAGTATATTTTTATATACCCTTTACCATCAGCTCAAGGGTATATAAAATCAATCCTTCCTCGAAGAGTGGGGGAAACTTTTTCACCTGTCTCCTTCTCTATTCCTCTTGTTACCTTACCTATTTTGTTCTCCTGTTATTATTGTAAGTTGTCAGTATTCGAGGTGTATGATTTTCTGGTATAAAAAATTAACATTCTTCGAGGGTTGTGATTTGGGACTGAAGAGTTTGGGATGCAATCAAAGGGTTATTACTAACTGTGAGCTCACATCTGTCATCAGCATAAGTGGTAAGGATAGTGTTAGGAGTTGTTGGGATCTCAGCTGTATAGACGGTGTAGAGGATGGGACCGAGGATACTACCTCGAGGAACACCTGCGGATAAATACTTAAATATGTGAATTCTATATTATTTTGAATTAATATTTATTATTTTATGTAGTTTTAAGACTCCTAAAATCTATGATTGCCTAGACTTCGAAAATTTATTATTTGGAAAATTTCAACACTTCTAAAAATTAATGAATATCTGACTTAAAACATGTAAATTATCTATCTTTTTTAATTGTGATTTGTTATTTTACATCCACTGATTGGTATTTTAGTTTTGAACTTAATCTTTTACCTTTTTAAAAGATTTATTAAGATTTACTATTTTATATTTTACTATAACATTGTTTTTTCTACATTTTCTAATATTTTATTTATGAATTAAGATTGTTTTCATCATCAATTGTTTTTTATAAAACAGGCCCCTATTAATGATGCAACTGCTGCAGCCGGCTTTATTGGTTTAAAATTAACGACAATTGGGCCACATTTAATACGTGCTATGCTGGAGAGTATAGTTTATAGAGTCTTTTGCTTATTCAGATCCTTCTATGATGAGACTGACTTCAATCCTAAGTTTATAAGGTAATTAATTATATTTGTTAAAAGTTTTTAATACTGTTAATGCTAGTTTTTTCTTCTCTTTGTTTCTATAATTATTATTTACTGTTTTTATTATTAAAAACTCTTTTTGTGTTTTGATCTCTATTTAAAAGTTTTTTAGATTCTGTGAAGACATTCCTTATTATTTTTTTTCTTCACAATAAGGGCTGGAATCACTTTTGAGTGTTTAGATTCATCATCAGATTAAATTTTGTTAATGGTTATAAATATTGTTAAGGTGTGCCATATTCTTATAAATAAGGTTAATCATGAAAATTTGCTCATTTAGTTCAGAAATATTAATGTTAGTAATTAACCATCCAGTATGTAATTAAATCATGGCTATTTTATTTTTTATTTTTGGCTATTGGGGATAGGGCATGCTTAGCCAGCCCATTAACGACGTTTTTCTGTAATATGAGAATAAGATGTATTTTTATTTGGAGACAAAGGTAGGTGGCCTAAATATGGCCTACCTACGGTTTGAACAGCTGTAGCCCATTCAATATCCAATCAATTGACCTGAAATTTTGTCTGCAGCTAGAATAATCTATTTACTTTCAAAATAAATAAGAAAATCTTTTAAGAAGGAAGTTTAGAAGGAATTTTGGACGTTCACTCGTACCATTATCAATAGGCCATATTAAGACCAGAAATCCGAAATATGGCCCACACAGTCAACTTTATTTTGTTATAAAAGAAAAATCAAAATTAAATTTTAACAATTCAAATCATTAAAAATGTGTTGCAGAAGATAATAATATCACATGAATAAATTTAGGAGGTTACCTTCACATTCTGGACACACATACACCCTGTCAAGTTGGCTGTGATACCCTCCACACAGTTAGTGGACATTAGTTTGACACATGAAGGGCAAATGGATGTTTTAAGCCCTTCATGGATACAAAATTGAAAATCAATCTCCTCAGACACAGGAGGTCCCCACATCAGCAAGGCTGTAAATCGTGTACACTATTTCCATTTCGACAGATTCGGGTAGAACTAACAAATTTTGGCTTGGATGTTGTTGGAAGTATATTTTGTCATCTCAGAGTACACCTAGGGACCTCAAACAGCCCAGCTGCTTTCTAGGATGACATTCCGTCTTTGATCGCTTTCAATGCATTTTTTAAAACCCTTCTGTCCATTTTCCTCTTTTCTTAATTGGTAGAGAAGAAATTTCCACAGAAAGAAACATCAAAACAGTTATTAAACAATCAATTACTTAAAAAATAGCATTGTTATGATGATAAATATACTAGAAAAGAATAGGCCATATTAGGGTAACGCCCTGTTTTTACTGAAGTGCACCCACTTCCTTTAAAAAAAAACAAAATTCAAACAAAACTCTAGTAATATCATGAAAATAGAGATCCTTAGCTATCAAAATTGTGAATAGGTTTCCATATAGCTTAAATATATCATTCACAAGAAACATGAGGACTTGCCTCAAAAATAGCAACGGAATGTGCCTTTTTACTTCAAAGCTACACTAGCGGATCACAGAATTTGTTCTTCCATAACTTCCTGTTGTTTTGACGTCTTGTCTATGTATAGAAACTGATGCTGACTTTTTTTTTTTCAGTAATCCCAGCTTTGTATTATTTTTCAGAACTAAGGCATAATAGGGCCACTTGCCTTACTAGTACCTAATATTAAATAAAAATGTATCAATAAATATTTTTACAAACATCTATTAAAATATTGTACAGGTGAGATGAATAATAATCAAAAGATCATTTTTTTAATCATCCCTTTCAGTGCTTGAGGCATTTCATGTTTCTATCTCCTGTGGCCAATAGTGAAGATTTTTAATTTTTTTTAACCATGCTCCCATTAAAATGATTAACATTCTTAATGTGTTTTTAAAAATTAATTTCCAATCCCATAATAAGAATTTATCTAATTATCCAATTCAGTAAAATAATAATTTTTATAAAATAAAAATATAGTTGTGAAAAAAATGAACCTAACAATACCAATCAATAAACTAAAAGTGTTGTCGTTAAGAGATTTTAGTATCAATTTTCAGAATCAAGACAAAGAAATGACAAATTTATTTATTGATTTAGAAAACATACTTGAAAGTATAAAAACATCTGTAAAGCATGTATTTATAATTTTAATTTTATAAGAAATAATCCATCTTTTGGAATATTAATGTTTCTGGGCTGATCTATTGGAGATATTGTTATTGTAAACCGGTAAGAAAATCTTTATTTTGGTTTTGATATCCCATCCTAACTGAAGGCACCTGAGATGTGTGGCATGTGGCTTGAGAAACTGTGCTTCTGCTACTATGTCACACATCTTTTGTGTTGTGCGAATCTCATTGTATTTTCAATATGAGCTGACTCATTCATTTGAGTATATTACTAAAACGCACTATTCTTATTCTTCCATATTCGTCCCTTAAATGGTCCAGTTAGGAAGTAAAATGTGGAATTTGGTGGTTCTGAGGTCCTCCAGGCTTCCATAGAGCTTTCTCTGTACCTCAGTTCAAGAGGGCCTGATCAGTCTCCTTTGGTCAATAAATAGCCAGCACGTTTGGAGTATGTGCACGGCATTCTGTACACCTTTTCCATTCACAGAGACTTGAACCAATACGGAGCTTTCAAAATAGGTGAGCTCTGAGCCTGTTTTGCCCTGTTTGTAAGCAGAAAAGGGGGCCTGTTTTCGTCAAGTGAGTTTATAGATGGCATCTCTGAGGTTCTGATGTGAGTTGCTCCTAATCCATCAATGGGTAATGGTAGCTTTATTGAGCGTCCTTACTTCTTCAAATCTGAAGGCACAGTCGAACTGCAACTTAAGGCCCCTTCCTTGGCCAGCTGGTCTTTCCTCTCGTTTCCATCATGGCCACAGTGTGCAGGATTCGATCTTTAGCCAGATTTGTCTGATTAAATTTGAGGTTAAGAGCATCATTGGTCATTGGCCATTTCTCGGTTCACTGGCAGAGACTATCCATAGCCATTTGCATCCTGTACTTTGCTACAAGGATAGAAGTTGATCTACTCCACAGAGCGATCTCACCTGCAAACAGGGATACTTTGATATTATTAGGCAGTTCCTTCATAATGTTATTTATGGACATTAAGAATAGTAATCTCTGGGGCACACAGTTTTTTAATTTTCTTACCTGCATTACTCCTATACTTCCTTGCATTTTTTAGGTATTTTGTGCCTTCAGATCCTTGAGGTGGTTGTTGAGCCATATTAGGGCTTTGCCATTTATTCCTATGTTGCCTGCTTTTCAGTAGTCAACCTTATTTCCTTTTTTTTTTTCCATTACACTATTTCATGTCATGCATCAAACATGCCCTATTATGTGCCTAGCCTACCATGTATTAGTATCAGACATCAGCCTTGAGGTTATATGTTTGTGAGTTAGCGTATGTATGTGTGAGTGCCCATGTGGTTTGCTAGATTGGGAGGAATGGAAGTGAGGTGACTAAGTTTTTAAATGTGAAATGTTTTTTAACTATTCTGTGATGACATTGGTATATAGCAGTTAAGAGAACTTTTCATAAGGAGATTTTTTAAAGAAATCTGAGAAAGTGGAAAACAATTTATGGTGTCATTAGTTTATGAATATGAGATTGGTTGATTAAGATGGATTGTAGAGGGATATTATTAGAAAAGTCTTATGGATGTTAGGTGTGAATGGATTTTCAATTTTTGATTTCATAGGTCTAAGTAAGAGACACAGTTGCTGTACATTGTTTTTGTTTGATGTTAAGCTCTAATCCTTGATCCCTCCAAGTATCATGTTGAAGTCTTTAATTATGATACTTTAATGTCTTCCAAAGCTTTATCATTTTTCACCTTAATTTAACATTTCTTGAGATTCATTAGATATGTCGGTGTTTGTGAGAGGTAAAATTGAATTTGCACTTTTTACAAACTCAAATTGATCATTTTATAAAATTATTCTGGAGCCATGGTACTAAAATCGTTTGACTTTTAGGAGTGGTTTATCTGGCAATTATTTTTTTTTTTTCTATCAAATATTTCAGGTTGGATGGCGGAGTCTCTGGTAATGATTTTGTCTCACAAATGCTTGCTGATATTTTGAATTTGACTGTTAAGAGATCTGCTGGTGAGGAAGTCTCAGCTATGGGTGCTGCTTTTTTAGCAGGCCTTTATTCTGGTATTATTAATTCTTTATTAAAGGATTTAATAGCTAAGGCATACATACATTTAGTAACTTGTGTACTCTTAGGGTTTAAATTTGTTTTTTGTTTATAGTATTAGTATAGATCAGTAGTCTCACTATGGACCACAGCATCGGGTTCAACCCACAAGAGCCCTCAATCTAGGGTGCCTAAGTTTTTTTGATTGTATTGTAAAATTTACAATGTAGGTTAATAGACTGATGGACCTGTGAATCAACCTAACAAAATATTGTGTGTACAAAACACTTGGAAATTGGCCTAAATGGAAGGTTGCCGAACCTGTTATTATCCTTGGCTGTATTTTTATAATTACATGAATAGTGTTTGTACAATTATTTGTGATTGGCACAATATGAGTGATTTACCATTATAGCTATTTCATTCACGTGAGTATAGTTCTAAGCAGGTTTACAGATAATTTAATATGTGTACACTACTGGTGTCAGATTCCATCTTTAGTATGATGGGGTACAAAGATCCTCTATTATGTAGTTTAAAACCATTCATAGCATTGGCTATGGGTCTTTATCTGATAATTTTACCAATCCTCAAAGCTCATTCACGGGCTAATGTCTGGTGAATGAAAACAGTAGCACATTGACTAGCCCAGAAGTAAATCATTCAAAATTATAATCAGTTCTTATTTTGACAAAACAATAATTAGTATTCTGTAGTATACTCAATTGATCTATTAGTTTAATATATCTGATTCAGCAAAAGGTTGTATTGTTTGAGTTCAAAACATTTTCATTCCAGGTTTTTTTTTTATCACTGTTAATAATGACTGTTTGGGAAGGATGAGACAGGAAGGAGAGGAACCACTTTAGGAAATTATTCGACAGAAAGGTTTTGAAGTTTATTGTGGAGGATTTTATAGTTAACTGAGTCAAAAACTTTCGAAAAATAAAAAAGAACTTAAAATTAAAATTTTTTGATTGTCTATGAAATATTGGAGGATTATACTTTGATATATTATCTTTTTATGTTCTCAGTCTAACCTCAAATATGGCTGTGCTGAGGTTTTGCATATAAACCTTCTTGTTGCATAAAATAAGTATCAACCAGTCAGTCAAAATTCCATTAATTTACATAGGAATATACTATAATATTATATATGAATATTATGTTATACCATTACATATGACTCTTATATCATAATAATACATATGAATATTATAACATTATATATGAATACCATGTACATATACATATGAATCATCATTTAATATTGCATGAGATTATTATATATATGTATATTAATAATAGTATGAATGAAGTATCAAATCAAACATTCTGGATAGTGTTCTCAGTATTCAACTGATGGATGGAATATATATTTTAAAACTATAATAATACACTTTAGTACTTAACTACTCATGTTAATATTAAAATATTTGAAAATTATAGGACTTTCAATTAAGATTTTTGTTTGATAAAGTATTAATTTTAATATTTTAACGATAAAACTACAAATGTTCATAAATGGTATGGATTACAGTTGTTAAATGTTATTTAGCATTCGTCCAGTTGTACAAAGTGTAGAAGAACAAGAGCTTCTCTTGGCATATAAAATTGCATCTCTTTAAAACAAATGTCCTCTCGGTACTGCTATATGCATCTGTAAGTTGAAAGAGTCACCAAAAGGAATATGCTTTTGATTATTTACATTTTCAATTCTTTTTTTAGCCAAAATTGTGTTCATTTTGGTTGAACGAACTTACCTTTTTTTCATAATTGGAGAAGATGGTCGGGAAGTGTGGTCAGCAAAGAAACAACATAAATAAACAAAAAATATTAATTTATGCTGACGTTTTGACCTGAGTTTCAGGGCATCTAGTGGAGAGGATTACCTAAAACTCAACTTTTAGTTCAGCCAAAACTCCAATTTTAGTTAATCCTCTCCGATAGACGCCCTGATGAAGACCTCAAACTCAGGTCGAAACGTCGGCATAAATAAATATTTTTTGTTTATTTATGTTGTTAATTTGCTGACCACAATAACCCCCGACCATCTTCTCCAATCAGTAATCTACAGTCAACTATCTACACCTCATTACTTTTTTTTCTATTTTCAGGTTTCTGGAGAAAGAAACAAGAATTATATAGCATGGTTGGCTCTCATCAGACATTCTATCCTCGAAAACCCTATGTTGAATACTACAATGAAGAATTTGGAAAATGGTGTAAAGCTGTGGATAGATTTACTAAGTGGTATTAAAAGAATCTTCTGTTAATAAGTGAATATTCAGCTGCTTAAGTTATGAAAGTATCAGCATTTTTTTTTTTTAATTAATTTTAAAAGTAAGAAGTAAATTTTTTGTAAACTAACAACCAATGTACCGTCCAGAAAGTAGTGCTGACTTATGTATATATTGAATATTTTTAAGCATTGACTTCACAATTTCTTCTACAAAAATTCCATTATAATTTAAAAGTTTGATGTTCCTTAAGTTTGGTTAAATATAAGACTGATCTAATTGTAATTGAATATAAGTTATTCTAGCTGTTGCTCTAAAATATATTTTATTTTATCAAGAAATTTTTTAAAATTAGTGATATAGTATGGTGCTATTTATTCTAGTCGTAAAAACAATATGTAATTAAGTATCGTTATAAGTTCAAATCAATAAAAATTTGTGTTGACCATTAAAGGTACATTTATGTATATTTTAAGTTTAATGTATGTATATATTAAAATTGAACTATTTAAAGTGATGTTTTGAAATTCAGTTTTAAAAAATATATATTTTTGTTAAATTTTATTATTGTTTTGTTAAACCTTTGTTGCTCTAAATAGTGTAGGAGAATAGAAAATATAATTTAGAAATAATTTTTATAACCATACATTACCATTTATGATTTTTGTAATGGTATTTTCTATTGTTTCCTATAAAATTTATTTTTTTAATTTTCACTCATTTAATGTTTTTTTTCCAACAAGTTGGGTAACTCCTTGTTTTGGGCTTAAAACAGGGGGTGTTAAAACTTATTTTTTTATCCATTAGCTATGGATTTTCTCTGTGGTCAGGAGGCTCCTTAGACACATCCAACCTCTGTAAAGTGGGTATCTTACACTTCAAGGGGTTTGTGAAAACCTCACTATTGAAAATGGACATTAACAACATCTATCGGATAAGTATTGGAACAAATAGTTCTTCCTCATGTAGTACTCAATTCATAACCATTCATATATTATGATATTTATTTCTTATTTTTAAAGGTATTCATGACCATTACAAAGTTATATGAATAATATTTTAACTTTTGCTATTGGCTTAAATGATGTGATTCCAAGCACATTTATGGCTTAATTTCAAACAATTATTGATTATCAGAATCCGGATTTTCTGTTGTGAAAACCCGGATGATATGCCATATAATATACAATAACAAAAAATAAAATATGTAGCCCAAAAATTATAAAATATGCAGCAAACAATCTTCAAGTATGCAATAAGACAGTTAAAATAATATACTATTAGTGTGTTCACAAAAATTTCTGAACTAACAAATGGAGGCAATGTGGGTTGGATCACTAATTTCAATTAAACTTGTTTTGGTGATACTATGTCATATAATATCATACATGTGTCTGAGGGTTCTTGTGCCCTGGGAGCTGAGAAAACCAATATTTTTAGAATTTTTTTATGTTATTGTATACCACCTTTATTCTGCTTGTATTTAATGATTATTAATATATATATATATTTTTTGTGGAATAAGAAAGAAAGATTATTGATTGTATTAGATCAGTATAAGTGTGTTAAAAATAATGAAACAGTTGTTTCCTGTAAAGTAGGCAAAAAAGAGGGTCCTAATCCCCCTTTAAGTATCCTGTAGATTTATGGTGTAGCATTAAATTTATCATAATCATTGTGATTTTCAAAAAGAAATTGAAGGCCTCAAATAAATCAAAATTTCAGTTGGTATAAATGTGTGGTGTGGGTACACAATTGAAACAAATCAGACTGACTGACATTGCAAAGTGAGCCATGTAAATCATTTGTTGTATTTTATGAGAATTCATATTTGATAGTTTTTGAGGGCTGTAAAAAAACGAATCCGACTGATTTGCTTTTTAGTGAAGACACTTTTTTTAGCCTATTTAATAAGAAGCGATTTTTGTTTTTTTATTTTGAATAAATTTAAATTAAATTAATACCTTAGGCTTTTTTTTTTTTTGTTATACTACATCCGAAAACAAATCGATTCGTGTATTATTACCTCACAATGACTTAATGACAGCATTAAATAACAGTATTAAAATAATTTTATAAACTGCACGAAATGATACAAAGTATTGGACCTTCGTGACTTATTAGAACGGTGATGTAAAATAAATCGTTTGAGAAATTTTTGTCAATTTGAAACTAACTTTTTTCCATGCAAATGAATAAAATCTAAAAGGTATTATCATGGCTTGAAAGAGCGGAAATTTTGCTTTCCAGCAGCTGTAATAACGTTGGATTAGGACAAAACTGTAAGAAGTTACGAATTTATTTCGTGAACGAGAGGCATCAGTAGAAAAAAAATATAAATGACATCAGTGCCCTCAAACTTGAAAATCAGTTGAGCCATTTCCAAAACAAACCTACGAATTACATGCTACTAGTTACCGATTGGTTATATAATGACGTCATATTCCGGTGATCTGATTAATTTATAAGTAATCATGGTAACAGGAAAATATTTATATATAAATTCACGTTATATATATGCGTTTTGCATCACTTTTCATTAGGTTCTAAAACTTTATATGTTGGAGGTTTTTTTTCTACAACATTTGACTTTTTAACGGTATGGTGTACTATATATTACTACTCTTATTTCCATAAATTTGTTTTCAACCTGGGAAACATATTTCTCCTCTTTTCTCATTTAATTATTTAATAAATTCGTAAGTATTGTATTTACCCACTGTTTATTATTGTTAACAACAGGAACTGGCTTTTTATTTCAAATAAGCAAAATTAATGTTACTTTTAAAAAATCTCATTTAGGCTCTATCATACTATTTCATTGAGTATAAGACCTATCTGATATTAAAAACTACTTACTTGTACATTGATTTACTGAATTTAATCAAATCAATTGTTTTTGAGACAATCTTAAAGAAAAAAAGATGTGTAAAATCGATTCTTTTAGTGGAACTTTCGATTTTAACGAAAACGTTGATGTTACATCCCAGGCACATACATACACTAAATCTTTAATTTCAGTTTTGAACAACTTTTCGTTTTTGAGCTAGGCTGCTCACTCACATATCATTTTGCGAGACTTCGTTATTTGAGCTCAGTGGGCCGTTAAAAAACTCGAATTTAAAATTCGCACGATCGCAATATTTAAATAATTTTATGTATTCGATATGTAATTAAGTCTATATATTCCCTATATAAGTTAGTCCATATATGAGTAAGTGAAAGTTAAAAAATAAGTCATTTTACTTCGATCGTGGTGTCAGATTATTTGAAATGAAACACCTAAAAGTTTCCATTAGATTTTTTTTTATCATCAATAGTTGGATATCGGCAGGAGCGTACATAGTATTTTTTTTTCGGGAGGAGGAGGGATTTGATAAGTATTACTGTAAATAAGTATCACTCAAAATACGGCAGTAATACACAAGTAGATAAACATTAGATGCATAAGTACTATTGGAAAAACAAACAAAATATTGGTGGGTATGAGAATTAAATTTTTTAGTAGATATCGGAGGGGAGGAGACACGTCCTCTTGAAACCCTCTTTGCGTACGCCACTGGGTTTCGGGAAGAAAAGGAATACTGCTTTGTGTCGTAAATGTTCTATCAATGTTTATACTATGTCTTGTATGATTGATTAGCAATTATTGTTTCAAAGCAATCCACTAAATTGGGTAGCATTGTTTTTTGTTGAATGAAGCATTTCTTTCTAGTTTTGTCAATGCAGATTTGAGCATTTGAGGATTCCATCTAAAATGCAGTTACTTACCTGGCGAAAAACTGTCTGATCATTTAGAAGATTGCATATTTTCTACTTGAGTAGTTCTTAAATTTGTAAAATTGACAAGGAAATTTTTCTAATAGAAAGAAACTGGAGGATCTGAATTTAAATGATTGGAAGAATAATTAAATTAACTAGTTAGTGAACTAAGTATTCGGTAAACTTGCCGTATAAGTCAATAAAACTCATACCTACACAATCGTTGAACTTGAGACTAATAGAGGAATTTATTAGACTCGTCATTGAAGAGCTATTAAGAATGAAAGGAAAAGTCATGAATATATTTTGGAGAGTTGGTACCAGTTCTTCCTCCAAATTAGCGTGCTGCCGCTTATACATCTTATTGAACTATTGGGTTATAGAGAGAGCTAGTAGGTTAGAGAGAGAGCTAGTAGGTTATAGACAGAGCTAGTAGGTTAGGGAGAGATCTCTGCTGTAAGCGCGGAAATGAACCTCCGGCAATCGGAAACTAAAGAAGTTAAATGAAAACTTCATAACAGCTATGATCAGCGCTTGGTATGATACGTAGGGGTTTGATATGTTTCAGGGAACCCAAACCGTCCTCGGATACCTGCAAAAAGTACTTACCTAAAGGAATAGTCTCACAGTACCAAGTTCAAGTTTTGATTTAAAATTTTGGTTTTTAATTTAGTTAAGAATTCTACATACAATTATAATAAAAATGCTTCATATACAAGAATTAAAACATAACTAATTAAAATTAACATTACAATAATTATTTTCGTTAGAATTTTATGTAGAATTAAAATATAAAAATAAACATTTTTTTATTTATTTATTGATACTTACAACTGTATTTACATAAAAATACATCTAGTAAATTTGATGGATGTATGATCATAATGGAGTAATATAGGCATGTAATGAAACTACCCATTGGTAGCACTCTAATAATATTTCTTCATCAGAAGGTCTCGAGGCCTCGGCGAATTGTCAGGAATGGAATAGGAAGCTTAGAAGGTTAGAAACTAGTGGATTTGGGTGGTTAGGAAGTTTATAATGGAAGGATTGGTGTCTGGTTCGGGCTGGATCGGTTGCATAAAGACCATTAAGCTCTTTGTGGATGATTTTGTTTGTAATAAAGTAAAGAGCATTGAGGATTTTACGAAGGATTTTGGATTGTAAGGAGTGTATACAAGAGGAATTCGAAGGTTAAGTAAAGCCCCAAAGCTTAACTCCGTGTTTCCAGATGGCCTTATTATAGGTATGAAGATCAGTCTTAAGTAATGCATTGGAAGTTTAGACCGTTTGTCTAATGAACTTTGTAATGGTCGGAATCGATGTGCAGTTTCCTGTCTTTTTAGTCTTGTGTGAGAATTCTAAGTAAGTCGTTTGTCCAGATGCAGTCCAAAGCAGCCGATCTGTTTGACATGAGTAAGAGCAACATTATTAAAGGATACTGTTGCAGGGCAGTTGGTAGGTACACGAAGAAGGTTAAAGGTGATTTGATGGGATTAATTTTAATCCTCCAGTTCCGATACCATTTTTCAAGGGTTGTGATGTGGGATTGGAGAGTTTGGGATGCAATTAAAGAGTTAATTATTAACTACGAACACACATGTTTCATCTGCATATATGGCATAATTTGTTCTTCATGTACATCTCCACCCATCACAGCAGCCTTAATGACGTCGGCAATCAATAAATAGTTGAAAATTATTGTTGTTCTTCTTAACCGCAGTCCTGACTATTTCCTTCAAATTGTAGGTAACGTTTCTATTTATCAATATTTATTATGATTCTGTACATTTTAGTGTTTAACAATTATTCAAGGAAATTCTGTTTTGTTTTTTTAACACTTATTTCACTGTCGGCCATGCTATGAGAGCTGCAAAATCTTGAAACGTTGCCAAAAGACATAGTCCGAGAGCCAGCGAGAAGATAAGAAAGTATTTCACCCCAAATTTTGATTACATTAATGAAAACTATATATCATTACTAGCCAAAATTGATGAATCTGCCAGTCATAGTTGGAAAAAAAATGACGGTTGTTCCAAACGGTTACAAAAAAGTAATTTTTCAGTCAGAGCTCCATATCCTTAAAACTACCAAAAATACTAAATAACTTTAAAAACCATTTAAAGTCGAGTATATTTGCTAAGATGTAGTGTCCTAATTGAGCTGTTTACTACGTTCAATAGTTCCCGAACTACAGTTTTTCTAAAAGCAATATTTTTTTTTGAAATAACAAAAAATCAATATTTTGACAAATATCATAGAAACTATTTTTCCTACCGACAACGCAGAGTGTTTAACTCAATTAGCTGGACAAAATTATTTATCTTTCTTTATATCTCTTAAAATATTTTTTATTGTATTTATTTACAATCCAAAATCCTTAATGATCCTTACTATGTCACAATTTAATTCCATCATGACCTCAGTGTTCCATCTGTTTCCGATTTCACCAGGACCAGATACCGATCCTTCCTCGATGAACTTATCAACCACCCGAACCTTCTCTTTCTCCTTCATTTCCTGATGATTCTCCTAGGTGTCTGATAAGATGGCCTCTAGATCTTCTCTAGATATGTTATTGGAGTTTTATCAATTTGTAAATTCTTCACATGTCTGCATCATGCCATTGTATAACTAACACTAAATTTACTTGATGTATATACTTTAATACAATTGTAAATATCAATAAATAAATTTCAAAAAAATATTGTATTTATGATAAATATAAACTTATTTAACGTAGTCTTAAGAACTTAAATGCTTTAAATAATAGAAGACTGAAAATTTATTACGTAATAAGTATTTGTCCTCACCAAATGTGTATATTATATCAAGCATTAAATATCTAAATTTATGTAAAGGAACGCTTACTTAGATTTCGAAAACATTAGATGTAATGTAACAAGAACTAATCTAATATGATCAGAATTATATATATCACGTTTTAATAAAACATACTAAATACGTCAGTTCTTAAAACTATATATTTTCTCATCTGATGAATAAAAGTGTTATTTTCGTAAATAGTAAAAAAAAAAAAAAAACCTATAACTTTCTTCATCTTTACCTTTAGGATGGTTTTAAATCAATTATTTAAAAATGTATTTCCTTCTCTTATATTCGATTTTACCTCACTCGTCATTATCTGCCATTTCTTAGTAGTAATATTTAAGGAAATATTTAAGATGAATTATAAAAATTTGATTTATAAACGTAATTTTTATTTTTAAGAGTTTTTAGTTTAGTTTCTTTTGATTTTGAAAAGTCATTAATATCTTAGTTTAGTAATAAAACATCTTAGACTAATGTAATGTAAAAACAATGTATCTTTAATATTAAACAATTTAATTAGAGAGAGATTTTAATGTATTTTTTTTTCATTTATTTTTATTCTTATGTTATTTTATTTTAGTATGAATTTGAACAGTTATCACTATTACCTATTGCCAAACTACATTGTGGCAGATTGTAATATTTATCAATAAATAAAAATTTGAATTT
>NW_027107551.1:348070-401092 GCF_000696795.3 Halyomorpha halys | reverse complement strand
ATCAAACAGTTTCGATGGTCGACTAGTTGTAATTTTATTAACAGGGATTTCGAAAGACAATTTTTAACATTTTCTTTAAAAATATCATCTTTTTTATGAGCAACAAGCCATTTTTTCTTTATTTGTGATTTCAAATGTGAACATTTGTTTTATAAACCATTCGCTCGTCACCAGAATAATTTTCGCTTGTAATAAAGTTTTTGTCTATAAATTTTAAGTTTTTTAAATGTAACTGTAAATAACTTAATTTTTTTTATAAAATTGCCTAAAGGGCCTGAAACAAATTACAACACGTTTTCTTGAACATTAAAAACGAAAACTTGTTCGGTAATGATTTTCAAAAAATAATCATAAAAAAACTAACTGCGCTTTTCTGCAGCTACTGTTTTTTTTAAGATTAAAACGATATTAATTACTATATCTTTAGTTGAAAAATTTCAAATTATGGAGAATAATATAAGTTAGAACTTCTATCAGGGATAAAAAATACAAAAATAACTAAGATTGTTTTGGCATAGTAAGATAATTATAATGATTCGTAATGAAGATTCAGGAATAAAGATTCCTTAATTAGAAGATTCTTATAGTTATTATTATCATATTTTTATATCTCTTTCTTTTATTATTTTTCATTTTACATCATATTTTTTATATCCCTTTCCTGTATACGCAACTTATTTGAAAAAGATATAAAAAGGTTATCGGTCACGTTACCTCCACTCTTGTATTTTGTGTCGAAGTCACTAAAGCAATCAACTTGAACGGGTGAGTGGTCCTCATTTGTTCTTTTACTCATTTATTATTATTATTATCATCATTAATTTTTTTATTTATCCTTTCTCGACCTTTATTTAATCTCAGCTTACTTCTTTATTTTTCGTCTTTTAGTGTGTTAAATTTTGTTTTCTCATATCCACTTTTCTGTTTCTGCGTGTTATTGCATCTCCTTTATATTTTTAATCTTATATTTTACGTAATTTGTTTATATTCTTATCATTGTTTATTTTATATTAATACTAATTTATTTGTTCTTTTCTTTTATTTATATTTAATTTTCTTTTCACTTATTTTTACATAATTTTAACCTTACCTTAATTAACCTTTTTGTATCTTATTATGTCAAAATATTATCAGTTGTTTTTGTATCTTTTAGCCATGATGGAGCTCTACGAAGTAGGGCGAAACGTCGGGAAATAAATAGTTGTTAACAGGTTTTGTTTCTCTTTTGACCGCAACCCTGACCATCTTCTCCATAATTTTATATTAATTACTCATTTCTATCCAATAGAAATAAACTTAGGAGAAGCTGTGGAAGCATAATATAAAGATCTTTTTTGGGTGTAGTGGTATTTAAAGTAGTTTTAACACTATCACAGTAAGCTAATACATTTAAAAATATAAGTGTAGTACATACCTTGACGAAATCAGCAATAAATAACTGAAAATTAGACGCAAGTAGGAACGATGGTTATCAACATGCAAGAGGGAGAATTTGATATTTTACTCCCTTGCAACCCGTGGTCGCACGACGTGTCTGATTCAGGACTTTTTCAACACTCAGAAGATCTGGCTACTCAATTTAAATACCATATATGTCTGGAAGTTGAGAAAATGATTTGGACTTTTGGCCAACTTTTCCACTCAAATTACCCTACTGTGCGATCAGCTCTCAATTGAAGAGTATTGGCAGTTTCGATGATATTCGCTAAAATAAATTCGCAAAATTGTGATTTCTCGCTGTTCGGAAAAAAAACTTTTGGTTTACGAAAAACTATATCTCAGGAATTATTTGACGTAGAGATGATACTATTATCATCCTAATTAAAGCTATATGATGAGAAGATGGTTGGGGGTGCAGTTAGCTTTACCCCCTTCTTCTTTATTCTCTTCTTATTTCTCCTTACCCACGTTATATTCACCACATATTATTATGGTCATGGTTTCTATTAATTTCTTTTGTCTAACTCAACCTTGTTGAGAACAAAACCCTATTTTGTTTCTTTTTTTCTAGTATTATACTTATATATTTCATGAGTTACAAATATTTTCTTTTATTTAATAAAAAAAAATTTTTTTTTGTATTATTTATTTTTCTTCTTTTTTTCCATAACTTTAATTTTTAATTATTATTAAAATAATATATTTATATTTCTACGTTTCTTTGCGTAAAATTTTTAACTTTTCTTTTCTTGATTATGTCATTCTACTTACATATTTAATTAAACGTTTTACTTTCCACTCCTTTTACTCTGTATAATTATTTACTTGTGTCATTCTATTTATATTTTCTCTTTTTAATTTTTTTTTGTATTCATTGGTTGTTATCTTGCTCTCTATTCTTAGCCCTGATGAAGGCTAGAAACTCTGGCCGAAACGTTGGCACAATTAAATAAGTTCTCTCAACTTGTTTGTGTTTTTTGCTGACCGCACCCCCAACCATCTTCTCATCATATATATTATCTTCGGTCAACTATCTTCTCATTATTTCAAATTAAAGCTAGTTGAATATACTATAAGTTAGTTGATAACGCTTATCTTCATATCAGTTTCCCCGATATTCTTTATTTATTTTTCGATATTTTCTTTTATGAAAAACTTTAAGCAATGTGCTATGAAGTTTTTTTGTATATAGTATTAAGGAAGTGGAACTCAGAATGAAAAATGAGAAAAAAAAAATCAAATAAACTTGAAGGGGATTGCACCTTGTATATTTCAATATTTACTTTTTAGTGACTGTTTCTGTATCCCTCGTGTAGGATAGGTAAAAATTGAACCTTTTTCAGACAGAAAATAGCTCACAATTTTTTGTTTTTACTTGAAAGAACTCTAGAATAATTTGTATTAAATATTTTGGAATAACTGACTTTTATTATTCCTTTACATTTTATTACATCATTAACAGTCGCTAATATACATATATATAATTTAGTTGAGCAAAATCTCGAATAATCCTTTCCATACAGAATAATGTTTATCCAAAATACTTAATGTACGATTTGTCGATTCAAAGGATGATACTGAGAATAGCAGTAGTAGAAATATAGGCTTAAAAAAATAATTAAATCTACCACTACAACCCATGGAGGATTAAGGGTGCATTACTTTCTAAGGAAATACTATCCCCAGACCAACAGTTGTGAAAGGAGGTCATTTCCTCCAATTACGGTTATCCACTTTACGAGGCTGGGTGGACCCCGGAGTGCTCCTGTGGCAACAGAAAATAATTACCTGCCAAAGCCGGATTCGAATGCTGGTCCTTAGAGTAAGTAGAACAGTGCCTTACCAATGAGCTACCCACTCACTACCACAGAACTATGGCCTTATTTTTATAAAATAAATATTTTCCGTATAATTACAAAGGGGCCGAGGAATTATCGATTAAAGTATTTATTTATTAGCAGTCACATATTTTTGAGTGTTTAATGTTAATAAATATTGAGAATGTTAACTATACTGTTAGATGGTAAGTGAGTGAAGTGACAGTAAGCCGTAGGGGCAATGAGCCTCCTCTTACGGAAGAAGATAAGGTAGGAGAAGGAAATTAAGGCTCCCCTGGCCATTGGTCATAGCGGATAGCTGGGCCGTGACGTTTCATTACTGGCTGCCCGGAAATTGTGTCCCTAGGAGCTGGGGCCGCCAACCCCCCCGCCCACAAAACCTGATAAATGGCCCAATTTCAGTCCTCCTCTCCCCGCCTACCTTTCTCCAACATCTCCTGTCTACTTTATTTAAAAATACCATCCCGAGTTTCCCAGGTTGGTTAGTTGCATTTATTGGCGAATTTCATCTTTACCCGAGTAGAATTTAGAAGAAAGATGTCACGCTGGAAAAATTTCATATCTAATCTTTTAAGAAGATGGTCTTTAGAAATTAAGATAATAATTCTTCTTTTATATAATAAAGAATAAGAATTGATTTCTTAATTTTTTTGTCTGTAAAGAATGTTTCACAACCATCGATTGTGATGTAAGATAAAAATAATGAAGGTAAAGTTCATTCATTGATACCTCTCCATAAAAATTGAAATTTTACAATTTATTTTGATCTCAATTCCAGATCCTTCGTAATTGTCGAATCTAATTAAGTAAGTCTCATGTTGATAGTCCTTGAATTAGAGGGTTTGAGTGTATGACAAGTTAATCGTGAAATGAGAGTTAAGTTCAGAGTGTTTCAGGGCTTAGTGTCTTAGTTAAAAATATGAATCAAGGATCTCAAATCAATAAAGTCCCACTGATGTCCGTTAACGCTAATGTTTAGAAGATTTTCATTGTTATGAATTATTTAAATTATAGTGAATAAATTAATATGTGTTCTAACTACTTTATTAATTAAATTTAAACTTTAAAGTTTATATTAAATGTTGTTCAAAGTGATTAACCTTGAGCATTAAGGTTCCATAGAAGAGTGGTCGAACGAGACCGGAACTGTTTTCGCATGTTTCGATTATCCTTCGAGAGGCCTCTGGTTTGAAGCCCGTGGAATGATACCTAGAACAACTTCATGAAGGAACTTGGGGTCGATACCCAGAACATGGCAAAGATAACAGAAAGTATTATACTTGACAATCTGGGAATCATCCATCATCACATACATGGAAACTGATAGAAATAGAATCATCATTCAGAGGATGGATGACATGCATTCATGGCATATTTTACTTATTATTTTTGTATATATTTTTAATATTTATTATATATACACATTTTCTTTTACATATATTTGTTACTTTTTTATATCTATTTGTTATATATATATCACTACATTTATCAATTATTTTTATTAATTATATGACATTTATATTACCTGTTTATATTCGTATTTATTTAAAATGAATATTAGTTGTATTTTGTATTTTAGGTGTGTTTTATTTATGTTAAAGGGGGGAAAAAAGAGAAATGTTGCATTGGGTTGAAAGAGAAAATAAGAAAAAAAAAAAAAGGATAGACAAGGAAGAAAAAGATAAAAGAGGGATTAACAAAAAAAAAATTAATAAGTTATAGAAAGAAGAACAAAAAATAATTTGAGGGATAAAAAGATAAAGTAACTAAAGCTATAAAACAAAAAAATAAAAAGAAGAAAAAAAAAGTCACATACCATTATTATATATTGTTTATTTTATATGCCTATGTTGTAAAATTTAAAAAACATTGTTTGATTAGATTTGATTAAGTATGTTGTGTGGCTAGTAGCCCGATGAGATCGGGTAGCACAACTTTGTGTTGTTTTTTAATAAAGTTTTCTCCCTCATTTACTCGGGTTGTTTAAACTTTTTGTTTAATAGAAGTATTCATGATCTTTATTTTAACATGTTAAAGCGTGTTAAATGGAAAAACTTATGTTAAATAGAGAAATATTTACTTCTTTTTCCATGTTAAAACGAAATAACATGTAACATGGCTGAGAGGCTGTTACTAGGTCTGTTAAATGGAGAATGACGTCACGAAACAGATCAGCTGAGCTTGTCACTGTTTTATTTGTTGTCGTGTTAGGTTACTTACTCGTAGTTTGTATTTTTTTTTCTTTTGTCTTGTGTTTTGGAATTTTTAAAAAATACAATCAGTAGCCAAACTTTTACAGTTCTACTTTTCACTTATTTTAGGCATGTTGTAATAAATTACTGTAATCAAAACATAGAAGTAAACAATAACATGAAGTTTTGGAAGGAAAGGTTACTAAACAAGTTGCTCAGAAAATCCGTTAGGAGCTCTTATGCATTTAACATGACTTTAAATAGGGCTGCTCACAATCCTGTACTTATAACATTTAACACAAAATCATGAATACGCCTAATGTTACCTCAAATAGAAAAATCCAGTAGCGCCAGATCTGGAGAATGGGGAGAATGAAACATGCCCAGTGCCGTTTGGCCACTGTTGGTGTGGAAGAAACATGCTGTTAATTAATCAATTAATACTCAATGTAATCACTTTGAACAATATTTAATATGAATTTTGATCTTCACATTTCATTAATAAAGTAGTTGTAACACATATACATTTATTTATTATAACCTATATAATTCATAACAATGACAAATCTTAAGACGTGAATATCTCCTTCACTTTAGGGATGTACCTTCATAAGGATTTTTTTTTTCTTATTTTGAGACCCTAAAATCATATTTTCAGTTTGGACACTTGATTTTGAAATCCTCAGTGTAATGATTTAGTAGTACTTATGGAGTTTGTTTGTCTTTGTGTACGTTCTTGCTACTGCAGCGGCTTTGATACGTTTTTGTACTTTTGATTGAAAATTTGATCCAAATCTGTCTGTGATGGTATGAATAATTCTTATTTTTTTTCCAAAATTGATAATTTTGATCGTTTGTTTAAAAGATGAAGTAATAATTCAAGTCGGATGTTAAGATTTGTTTTGTTATTTTTTTCTTAGAGCTCCAAGTTAGTCGTTTGTTCTCCATCAATCCAAGGTATTTTACTGTGTATGTCTATGTTGAACTTAGTTGGTTAAAAAAAAAAGACAAGGACAACCACGGTGTGGTTTCTGATTTCTCGATGTTGTTTGTCGTTTTCCATTTCCAATAAGAACTTATAACTTCCTTTTCATGGTATTTTATGTAAGGATAGTTTTACTTGCATGCAATATATACTTCGAAGGCATGTTTTTAAAATAATTTTACGCCTTTAATTTGAAAACTTAACAAAATAAAAATGAAAAATAAATAATGAATACCAGCAAGATATATAAATTTTAATAAAAATTAAATAAATAATTAGAAAAGAATAAAAATTTTAAAAAACAACTTTTTATTGCCAAATTTTGTCAGCTGTCTCAATTAAGGACTACAAGTAATAGTTATAAAGTAATTCATACTTTGTCATAATTACATAAAATATAAATAAATTAAAAAAAAAATTATATTATAATTTTAAATTTGTTATAATGTTAAAATACAGAAAGAAAATCATCTGAAAAACATTTGAATGAAGCTTGTCCTACACCCCTCTTCTGGAGAGAAAGGGATGACTCCAGGAGATACCGCCCCTTCTTTTTCATCACATCAAGCCAATGGAGACTGAGTCCGGGCATTAGAGACATAGATATCTGTACTTGAGTGGAGAATCAGGTCATCGCCTCACTTACAGTTTACATATTTACAAAATATGTACGGGGCTACTACCTTAACAACCTTCGAAGAGGATGGTAAGATTAAGCTGATAATAACTCAATTTACAATATCAGACCTAATATAATCCTCCCATCAACATCACTCCTACCTCTCTGGCGTTTAGCGCTGATTACATCTTCGATGTTTGGTTCATAACGCAGCCAAATATTTTTACATGTTTATTTCACTCAGTGTAATTATTTTTACTTGAAAGTCAAGCGATTAGGCGTTTTGTCGCCTTCTGAATTCTCCAGTAGATTCATTAATTCTATGCATCATTTTATTTTAGAAGACCTTTGAGGGTTCGTTCTTCCCTTTAGCGGCCGCAATACCGATGCATATTGAACAATATGAAATGTAACTTTTGTTAATTTTTTAATATTTTAATTAATAATAATTTCTATTAACCTCCTTTATCATTATATTATATTATAATGAATTATAATTATATTATATAATTAACCATCAACAAGAACTTTATTTCCACTTGAATCATTTCTATTAGGTATTGTAGAACTCAAATAGCTAGAAAAACATTTTTCTTGATATCTATATCTCTACTTTTAAACGTATCCTTTCTTTTATCAGTATTTAAGCCGTGGCCGATAATACGTTGATGAGATATTATTGTCAAAATTGTAAGTTAAATGTATAGAATTTGAAGGTTTTCATCATTAATATCTATTTAACATTTCGATAGGCAGTAAAACTATCTTCCGATTTTTATTTCAGTTCACAATCTATGATGTGTGCTTACCTGTAATCTTGTTTGATAATGTCATTCCTGAGTTGGAAATGAACTAATAATATAGGGGTTGAGATCTAAAGAGGTATTTTAGGCAGTAAAGAAATATATAATATATATAAATATATATAAGAGGACAGCCCGTCCCTGGGGAAAGACAGAAGAATCTCACTGAAGGAACAATGACTCCCCACCGAGAGCTTTAAGACAAACTAGTTGAATAGTTTTTATTTTGTGTTCTTTACATTGGTGTACCAGTCTGTGGTGTGACTGGTACTGTCGATGCTGCTGCTATACAATTGCAAATTTATTACTTGTACTTTATCTAGGCAAATTTCGAGGTACATAAGGACATTAGGTGGTACATACGCTCAAACATGCTTCAGCTTTTGTATCTTCCTTCAAATGAAGCATCCTGGTGGCTTCCCAAATATTTTTTTTTTGTACTAATGAACATCGGACAAAAGTTAAGTTCTACAAAGAAGCCTCCGCTTTGTGTTCTTCAAAGGTTGCAACTCTCAAGCATGCTTGAGCGTGTGTAGCTAGGCTTCCTTATATTTATAGCAATGCTATCAGAGCATGAACCTGCTTCCTCCGAGACAATGCAGTCTTATTATCAACTGCACGGATTGAAAGTTTAGTAACTATAACATTGACATCACCAGAAAGCCCATCATCACCAGAAGATTAAACAGAACAATTAACTAAAAATACCAAAGTAGGAGACTAACTAACGTCTTTAGCTTTAACATATACAATAATAAAATTAAATATATTTAAAGAGTTATAGATCAATAAAATGAAGGAACAATCTTACAGTTTTATCCACATAATTAGTTTAATATTCCACATAATAATGACTGAATAACAATATCAGATATATATACATACATATGATATATATAAATACAGGTGCCCCAATAAAAAAAAATTTATAAAACACTCAAATTTCACTGAAATCTGCTAGAGGAGCTGCTACCGGAGATCAAAGTGAGTGATGTCCGACCAAAGACCTGTAAAAACAGACGTAAATTAATAAAGAGAAAATTAAAAAAAAAAACACTATAATACTGATTACTAAAATAGACTAGAAATATTGATTAAAATATAATAGTTTTTTATAGTATGGTGTTAAACTGAATGGAAAACTGTTTTGTCAATAAGCAAGCATCCTAGCTACCTACAAGCACTATAAATGCTGCGAGCATATTTTGTAATACGTTTAGACTTGGATGAATTTAAGTGGATTTCGCGCGAGTAACGATGGGCGCAAGAGTGAAATGTATACTAACCCGAGGAAGAAGATTGGTTTAGTTTGAAGGCATCAGTACAAGCCGAGATAACCGATCAACAACACAGCAGATCAAATACCATAGCACATATTTTAATTACCTAACCTCAAAACGAAAGAGTTGAAGAGAAGATGAAAAAGTTAAAGAACGATGATGCTATCTAATTTATATTAATAATATTCGAAAAGAAAGTAACAAAAAAAACTGCAGATATACGCTTCTTATTCCATTTCGGTTCTTTAAAACAAAAAAATAAAAATGGCATACTATGTTTAATAGCAAAGAGAACAGAAAAACTATAATTATATAAAATGGAAATGAAAAAAGGAAGTTTATAGACGGTAAGCACTACTCTAATATGGATCATATTAAAATTAGTCATTAAGTAATATCGGAAATATGAAGAATGATCGGAGGAATAGCAATAAAGAAACTCTTATGGATTATTAAATAGCTTAAAGATAGACAAAATTTTCTTCAGGAATGATTTCTTGTAAGGTTGCGATCGGTAAACAAAAGGGTAATGAGTGTAAAGGGATGAACCAAGTTAATTATTCTTTCTAAACTTTCGAAATCCAACTGTAATAATATTCCTTTTATCCCAGTATAATAGAACCATAATCTAAATTTGTTGGAAAAGCGAACAACATGGATTCCATATAAAAAACTGAAACGACAAGAAACGGTTCGTCAAAAAAAACTATATCATGATAATAAAGCCTATTAGGACATATAGAGTTGAGATTTGGATCTCAACGGAACCATAAAAGTTTTCCTGAATCCGAATCTTTTAAACCCAAACACCTTTGAAAATTTTTATTGCAGCTATATGAAAAATAAAAGTATTCATAAAAATATACCCCTACTAAATCACTGATCTTTAACCTTTCCAATCCTTGTAATCCTGAAAAAAATATTGGCATTGAAATTTTTAAAACAGAACAGACAATGGAGTGATACAAACGGGCAATTTCTCGAACCACTGTTATTCCATATGGATCAGATATTTACATTTTTTATTCTTAGTATTGTTGAAAATATCAATAAATAAGTCTAGAAAAAGAAAAAATAAGGTTGGGGGCGGTGAATCGATGAAAATTTTCATAGAGCTTCCCAAACCGGATTGACCATTCTCGGAAAAATTAGATAAAAAATAAATCACAGACGAGGGTGTTATTGGGAACCTTCAGAGGCTGGGGGCTTGCGAAAGAATTCCACGGAGGAATTCGCTGAGGAAAGCTTGTTGAAATAGTTAGGCCAAGTTTTGCGAGCCATTCCCCAACGATAAATGCTAGGTGCGCAGTCGTAATTAGAGAATTGTTTTCAGAAGTAAATGCTTTCTGAAACAGTTATGTAACAATGGTAAATTCAGATTCTTAGGATTTTTTTTTAACAGTTTTCTAATAAAAAAAAAAAAGTAAAGTGGTTGACATTTATTGGTAAGATAGCAATAAAACAAATTCGTAATTAACTAATTATTTCTTTCAATAAAAATTAAGTGTGATGAGAACAGAATGGCATACACCACTTTTGCTCTCCATGGTTCAATTAGTTTTCACATTTGATTATTAAGTAATAATGGGGGAGGGATACTACGTGAAATTCTAGGCAAGGTATCATCTGTTAGACCAAAAACCAGAAGTATGTAAACTTAAAAATTGACAGACTGTGATTGTTAGGGCGCCAATTTTTTTTTTTTAAATAGAATGCCAACTATTGACATATTTCCTATAAAAACCTATGATTTCAGCTAGAGGCTCCGATAAAAAGTTTTTGGAATTCCAGAAAGTGAAAAAGTTTCCCTTTAGCACGTAAAGATGTAATTTTTCACATATATAAGAATTTTCATTGAATTCACTTTATAAGCCTAATTAAGACATTTTCACAGCAGGAACTGATACTCCTAATGTTCAGAGGATAAGATTTTAACAATATTAAATACAAAAAATATTATATAAAATATGTACAAAAAGTGTTTCAGAAACAAAAAAATATATGGTGAACTAAATATAAAAACACTTACCCCCTTACAGGTGATGGCCGTAGTATTGGGTAGGGTAGTGGTACTCTGAGTGAAAGGCTGGATCTCCAGGTCTGTGCATCATTTGTTGACCGTCCATCATGTATCCCATGCCTCCGGCGTCTGGGCTGTAAGCTCCCGAAGGACCTGCGTGTGGGGAGAATACTACATTAACAGTGAGACTACTGCCCTCTAACTTATACCGCACTTAGTGACGGGCGTCCTCATCACCAAGTCTCCACTTTGGAAGACTTGGGAGCCGGACTCCCAGGCGATATTTTGGAAAGTTGAACTAATAACTATCTTATACTTATTGAAACTAATAAGCTGTAATAACTAAGAGAAAGCGGATTCAAACATACTGATATACATCTCAAAACCATGCATCAGCTTCAACTCTAACTTTTTATGAAAACTTATCGATAAAGTTCATCGCAATTAAGACATAATCCCTTACGTTCTCTGAATTATTACAGCATTTAAACCAATACTATAGTTAACTATATGTAAATAAAAATGAAAAGATGCAATAATACTAGTGTGTGCGTTTTTCCTTTTGTTATACCTTATAATACTTTGTAAAAAAAATATATGTTAATTAAATCTTTCTCATTCCCTAAGGATTACATATTCGTTTTGGATTCAGTTTATGGATAAAATATTTTGAAGAAAGCCCTAAGCGATTCTATAAAATTTAAGAAATTCAATTAATCCATCGAATCCATACAATGTTGTGCTATTACTTAAACAACACGCAATTACGCTGCAAATTATGGAAAAATTAATGAAGTGGAAGCAGAAGATTTGAATAATTTATGGTCAAGAGGTTTGTGGTAAAAAATAATACAGGGTGAAATGAGAGCCGAAAGTTTTGCTAATGGCTCAGAAGTGGGTTCAAGGGATAGGAAATAATTACTCACATTTTGTGGAGCAAGTTTAATTGATAAGATATCTAGATTTGCTATAGTACTGGAGTACCGGAGACAACTGAGTTCATCATCAAAAAGCTATACTGCCTTATGAGGACCTTCTTACATAAATGAAAATGTGATTTCCCTTTCTGACCTATACAAGGACACAGGTTTCCAGTTAGTAGCCTGTATTACAAATATTTTCTGTGTGAAACAAAACTGCTCTAGAACCAGAACTACACTTCAACCTCGTAAGAATAGAGCAAAGAGGCTTAGAAAGCCTCTGGATTGAATAGGGAATAAAGAAGAAGGCCTTGCAAACAAGATTTGATAGGCCAAACCAGAAGATTAATGAGGATAAAGTTAAAGTGTTTAACTTGCTTTATTTTTTTAATATCAGCGATGTCGGTAATAAGGAACCTCTTTTCCAAAATGTATTACAAAAATTAATCAAAATATTCTTCGAATATAAATATTTATATTAACTTAATTTTACAAAATATTAGACGGAAAAAATACAGTACTTTGATATTGAAATGGTACATTGCTCGCAAATAAAAAAAATTTTTTTTTTGTTCTATTAAAATAAATTCTGAAAGTCTAAGAAATAATTTTGTACGATTTATAAACTTTTTTGTGTGTTTTATTAATGTCTTTCGTTTGTTTTCTTCAAGGAAAAATGGATTCTCACCAAAAGTCTACAACCGAATTCAGAATTACATGTTGGAGAAATGTCCTTCTATATAGCTGTTAGTTTTGGAATTCACTCAAACAATAAATTTATACATATTTCAACCCAAAAGGAGAACTACACTCACACAAAATGAAGTTCGGTATTACCATCTTATCTAATAATAATTATTTCTATAACAAGAGGTAATTAAGCTATTAAAAACATAGCTTTGGTACGTGCATAAACGATGTTATATATATCTATCATTTTCTGAGGTTAAAAAATTAAGCATTATGATTTAATTATTTTTATAATTTATTAAAGTCATTTAATTGGATATTTAGGCCTAGTGGACAATGGCTACTGGGTGGTGAAGCATCTATCTATACGATGGGACACTGGACACTAGCCCATATCGATTCTCGACCCTGCTAGGAAAATACTCCTGCTTCTCAACTTGCTTACAACTTAACCTTCTCACACACCAGCTGTGATACGAACAGAGACTTGTGCATAAAGGTACTATTTCAAAAACAATTGCATGTAGTTCGGTTGAGTTCGTTATGAGGACAAAAAAACACAAAACTATCCCATGGGTTCTTGAGATTCATTTAGCCAGACAAATAGCTCGGAATCATATAATCTTATAATATAATACAACTTTTATAGGGGAGGGGAGGGTCGTTAAAAAAATAAATAAATGAAAACGTTATCACAATAGTAACATATTTTACAAACTAGTTTTTTGTTATCGGATTGCTTTTCATTTTTTTATAAAACATCTAGTACATATGTCCGACTAAGTTCTGTCTGTTAAAATTCAATGTTATATTCAATATTTTGTTTGCCATATATTTTTAACAAGGCTCAAGATACAAGTCATGAAACTTATAAAAAAAATGTTACACGTGTGAAAAATGAATCGAAATCTCTTATATTTATTAATCCTGTTGGCTATTGTTTTAAAAAATTTCATTCACGAACAATGTCTTAATGAAGTTTTAAATCTGAAAAATTCAATAACTTAATTTTTTAAATCGGTATGTTCACTTTAAACTATTTCTGAAAAGTACGTTGCATAATCATATTTTGTCATGTCTCTCACTTAAGCACTAAAGAACAAGTCGAAACTTCGGTAAGCGTTAAAGTCGGTAAAGATAGTTTTTGTATTTCTAATTTACATGATTATTAGTTTGAATGAATGGGAATCTAATTTAGAATTTTAAATCATGTTATATGACAGCATTTGTTAATATATTGACTCCAAACAAATGTCTAATTTTGTAAAAAATGATTCGAATATTGTATTTAGTTCTGCGACACGTATCTACTTTTTCAAATTTCCAGGCCATTTTATGTAATCTATGAAGTTTACATTTAACATTAAAGGGATAGTTTTCGTATGTAATGTATAGGTTGATTTCAAGGTTCGTTTTTTTCTTTTAGGTGTAACTAATGTTTGTTTAACAACGTCAAAAGATATTTGTTTTTCTCAAAAATGACTGAAGCCATATAAATAACATTTAACATGTTTTTTATTTGTGATATATTATATCTTCTGAATGAAGAAATGTTTGATAAATAAAAAAAAAGGATTTTTGTCCGAGTTAGTTTTTATATTAGATAACTGGTAAATTGTGGAGTGCTTACATTGTTCTTCAAAATTCTTTTTTCAGTAACTCCAAAAAGTTGGAGAATGGGCTGGGAATAAAGTTCTAAGTTTTACATTCAAATTGCAACAACTACACCACTGTTCAGAAAAGCTTGGGATTCAATCGGCAAATTACTATTTTTTTTTTGGTTTGATTATAAAACGTAGAAATGATTAATAATAATAAATACAATAGGGTTTTACAACGATAAGAAAATCCAAGAACTTACACTTGGCAGGATTTCGACCAGTGGATACCTAGATAATCAGCGCTACCAGATTCACTAGGTCTTGAACACCCCGAGAAAAGAAATTGCGCTGAAACCTATTTTGGGGTGGTAAAATCCGGATTGCACAATAATGTTATGTAGATTGAAAGGAGGGTAGTTTATGGTAGCGTGGGGCGATTAGAATTAGGGTATCCGTGGAGTGGAAAAGGCGAGGAGATTGGGGGAAGGAGGGCGTTAATTACCCCAATAGGTTCCACACCTGACACAACTACCTTCTTCTACTGTCCCCTCCGGATATCTACTCTCTTCATTATACCTCCCCTTTATCGCATTTTCTATTCTCAGGGCTTGTTTCCCCTAAATGTTGTGAATAGACCTTAAGGAAGAAATAGAGAACTAGCTGAATTAGGTTTTATTGATTCACAGCGGAAGAGGATCCATGAACAGCCCAATCCATTACAATATCAAAAACTAAGAGGATACTTCAGCCTTTTTAGTATCAAATTCAAAAGCTTCAAACTCCAAATATCAGGTTTTGAACAAAAAAAGAAAACTAAGAAAGTTGACGGAAACTACTTTTAATCAGATACTAAGCTTTAGCAGAACTATAAAAATTTCAAAGAGTGGACGTGATAGCTGAGCACATTGGGACGGGGGTCCAGAGTGGATTGGACGTTGTGGGTTCGATTCCCACCAGGATCAGTCAATATAATTTCTTGGGAGAATATCTTTACATTCCCCCCTCTGGGGCAGTATAGGTCTTCTATGAAAGACTACTTGAAAAAAAAAATCAACAGTCTTGTATAAGTTACAGACTTCTTAATCAATCTACGTTGTGATAATATATCAAAAACCTTAACTTTATGTAATGCTATTCATAAACAGTATTGAAAGAATACATAGAAACTAACATTCATTAATTCCTGGCAAAGTAGTAGCCTTTCACTTCTACACTCAAGTCTTGAGTACTGCTCTAAGACTCCCATTTAAACTCCACCCACTTTCAATAAGTGATGCGGGTGGGAGAGAAGCAATGGGATCTCTTAGAGTCCTGCTTTACCTTCCACATGATAGTTCAAAGTTCCCAAGGCTGGGTGTAAATGTAGAATATAGATGCGAATATGTCAAATATATTTATTAGTTAATCATTTTTTATATCTATTTATAATTTTTTCTCAAATATTATTGTTATCATTTATATTTTTTCTTTAGTTTAGTCAGTATATATGGTTTAAAAGAATAATTAGAACACTAAACCTTATTTATAATAAAAATTATTAATTAAATAAACAAACATTAGATTATTATATAAGATCTTATAAATTATGAATATAAATACGATACTGGTTATGGGGATTACTCTACCATTGATGGTGGATAAAATATACCTTTCATAGTGCAAGTTGGAAGTGAAAGTATTTCAAAGAACCGTATTGATTAAACATTTTGTATACCATCTTGCTTATATCATCACACGATTTCTTTTTTTTTATTGTAAAATATATGAAATGAAATTCAATTGTTTCTCTTTAAGATATGAGATATGAAATTCATTATTGAGAATGGAGTATAAGTGCGGTCTAAAGCATAGTTCCAGTATGAGCAGATGTGCGGGTTCAACTTTCATTCAGGAGGTTAAAATTTGTTTATGGCGTTAATACACAATAAATTCGGCTTAACGTGAGGATTAGTAGAACTTAGTGAAATTTTAATTACACTTCCATGACTTGTATGATTTATAAAACCTCAAAAATACAATTATTGATTCGTATCAATAATTATCTTATATTCGTCTTAAAATATGAAATTATAATTGTTTCCAATGATGAATATAATCCATGATTGATGAATAAATAATTTAATAAGATTTAGTGGAAAAAAGTACTCTAGCAAATGAACTATGGCAACAGTTGGAAGAATAATCAAATTGGAATAATGGTGAGCTGTATAACATCTAATTAGTATGTTTTTAATTCTGTAATAATTAGAATGAGAATAAAAATTGTGTGAGAATTATAAATGATAACCAATAAGGGGTTTTGGGACAAAAATTCAATTGAAGACAAACTAAGACTTACCTGCTCGATTTGATTGGTCGATCATCGGCTGAACGATTCTACGTCTGGCATTAATGAACCTGAAAAATAATAATAAAATAAATAAATTATTAATATAAATATGATATGTCATTCAATTAGTCTAAGCTTTCTTTTAATGAACAAAATAGAAATAGAAATAATTTTCATCCAAATTAGTTTCTAGGATTAGTTTTTAATTACCAATAACCATAGTTCTATATTAAATTAGCTTTAATATATTTATTTAAACAGTATTATTAACTGCTCAGTAATATTATAAATGATCCTCCTTTGATTACAACCTGATATTTTATTTCACTCGTATGTAACTCAAAGAATCCATACCTCAAATTTATGAACAATTAATAACATCCTACAACGTAGGGGAAAATTGTACAGAAAATTATATTTTAGCTTCCCTGCAAGTAAATATCACACTATAAATTTGAATATCAGGCACTAGTTGTTAAAAATATTAAAACAAAATATCCAATTTCGGACGTACATTCCAATTTCATTGGCCCTGTATCGATCTCTCCCTACATTACGATTGAGCAATAGCCCTTGCACATTCTAGTCTAGATCAATTTGGACAGTGACGTAGGGAAGAAATAGTGCTCTAGGGATAGGTGCATCCATAATGAAACTAGTAGGAAACCATTAGATAAGGGGTAAAAAATGATGTGGGGGTGGCCCCTCCACACGTCACCCCACCCTTCATGCTGACTCGTAAAATTCACCCACCACTTTCAACCATATCCATCTCCAATGATCTCCTTTCACCATTAAGTTTTTTTTTCTCTTTCATTTTGGTCTGATAAATGGTATCAGATGGTTAGGACCAATCTATATAAAAGAAGGTATCGATCAATATTTGATAATGTTTTAACTGACCAGTCATTTTTTCCTCATATATAAAAATAAAACTTATGTTCAAAACTAGAGAGAGATTTTAAAGAGTGCTAGAACAGTGCAGTATAATTACAATATAATTATTTTACATTAATGGAACAAAATGGGTAATTGATACGCAGAGGTGTATAGGAATACAATAATAAGTTCCATGAGTTTTGTCCTGTTCCTATTTCTACCAGACTTAGTACATTAGATATTCCATGATGAATCGTTACGAGTTTTATATGTCATGTTCTTCCGATGGTTGGATGTAAACGACTGGAAGCTTTCCTTCCAGAAGGGAGAGCAAGAGGGATTATCTTCTGCGCCTATTGTCGAGAGTCCGGCAAACGTCTCCCAGTGTTTGTCTCCCCGACACGGATCCGGATTTAGGGAATTGGCCGGGTCTATGCACGGACAAAGCTGGGGAGGGGCGGTCACAATAATTTGTGATTTAATGCCCTCGCCCTAAAAGCCAGGCCAGGAATCATTAATGGCCTCGGCGAGGGGTCGCTGGTCAATAAGACACTCTGCAGTGGGACCACGTTCCTCTCCAATCCCACAGCCTTCGCAATGCGCAAATTGTTGATTCTTTCATCAAACGGTAAAGCTCCTTCTTCCCATAAAAGGGCTCTGGCCAATCTTCTCAACTGCCCATTACGTCAAAGCCATTCTATCCAGAGCCTTCGGTTCTGATCAAAGTTGTGCCAGTAATTAAACTCCTGGCAGTTCGGGCTTCATTGTCTATCCTCTCAGGATTGTAGTCTTGGATGAGGGATCCTGAGACATATTCGACACTGAAGGGGTGGGTAATCCCCCTTCTGTCTTATCCTATTACGTTAAAACTGTCATGAATGGATGAGGGTCCGGCATATTGGGTTATAATAATGATAATAAGCACTTCGCTAATCAATTCAACACATGAAAATTATATTTGAGTTTTAATATGACGTGTTTCTAGTGCTACAACACATTTGGGGCCCATTTTCAAAGCCTTTAGCAATATCCTAGCATCGAGAAAAACTGTGATACCCTCAAACGAAATTGACCATACTGGGCAGTGAGTAAATTTGATAATTAAATGAGTTATTCAGTTGACACTAACAATGAGTCCATTTTCCAAAGTCGTCAGAAGAGATGTTTTTTTTTATTTTTCCGAAAATCATCATATTCCATTGAAAATTTAAATAAAATAAAATAAGGAGAGACGTGTATTTTAAGAAATAAAATATTTCTTCTTTAAATAGATTTATACAATCTACCATGTGGCAGTGTTTTTTCTTATTTCTTTTTCTTCTGAGTGAATATTTCAAATTAAATTTTAAAAGGCTAAATGATTTAATTAGCTGTTGACAGTTTTCTGTTGGATAGTCATTCATGCATATTTATTGGAATAAAATATCTTTTTCCTACAAAAATTGACTTAGAATGTCAACTAAATGGCTCGAATATGATTCCTTTGGACAAGTAATAATAATAAAAAAAAATTATAAGCGACTAAGAGTTGTAATAATGATTATTTATTTACAAAAATATATCGATTGTTTCATTAGTTTGTTTAGAAAGTCGTTAGAAATTAATTTAAGTTTCGTTAACAGGTTCTGAAAGTTGGAATCCTACTTTGCAGAATTATTGTTAAATTTATTTTGGAATTCTAGACATTCAAGTTGGGACGTATGTCCATGGTGAGTCACGATAGCAAACTTCCGCTCGGGCAGAGCATTATCCAGGCTACATTACCTTTCACAGGGAGGGTCACCATAGTTCATTTATTATTTATTATTGTTCAGGCTAGAGCGCTATTCAGAGAACCTTATTGACAATATGTAGTGAATATTAAGAAAAAATAAACTTGTTTGATTTAATGATGCTATACTATATATAGTATAACTATGTAATCAATTATATAGTATAGTGTGGCTATTATTTATTACAGGTTTCTCGGGATCTTAATTAAAATTTTCATAAAATTTATACCTAAGGGGCAGAACAGTCGACATCATTCTATGAAGGTGATCAATCCCCGTGAGACATTGCGTTCTCCCTATAATGTGCAATAACCCTATAATTATTGCCTTTATTATTTTAAACACATTTCTTAATTTCTGTTCCTATATAACCCGCTTCCTATTTACTTCATCTCCGTATCACGTTGTACAGCAAATCTTCGGAATCTTTGAATTCCTTTGGGTACCTTTAAGCGAACTGTTATAAATACCGTCCTTAATATTCGGAGGTGGAAGATGAGGCGAAACTCCCCCAGAAGATGAAACAGATAAAAACTAATTAAAAACGGCCGTAAGACACGAAAGATGTCACTAAAATTCCCAACTGGGAGGGGAACTCTTCGATAAGAGGAAAAATAGAATGCTGTTATCTTTCACCCTATTAGCGTCTCTTCTTTATTCATTTGCTTTTTCTTTGCTCAAGTTTTCAGACCCTTTCCTTAATTTTTTTTTTGTACTTCCTTTTCTGGATGCTGTGTTGGTAGGAAACCATCGCAGTTTTCGATAATTTACATGGAAGTTGAAATATTCTACCGTCTGACACCGATGTATGATTTCGGGTTTTTGCAGGCAATTGTTAGAATGAAAAAAATTAAATTCATTTTTCCTAAACTTCATAAAATGTTTCAAACTATAAAAATTCTCCATCTCACGTTCTCTTGTTCTGTCTGATAATAAGCACGGGTCTTAATCATATTGGATGGATTCAAGCAGAGAAAGATGAAATTTTTACACTGTCATGGCATGCATTTTCATTGAATTTAAACGCATATTTACAACAGCTCGAGTCATAAATTACTAAAACATTTTAAGGAATATCGATGATAGAAATTGAAGTTCGAAATTTCGATGATTCCCTTTTACTTCTTTATTTATTGACACTAAAAAAAAAAGTATTTTAATAGAGATTCTTGAGATAATAGTACTTAAGAAGGAATTATTTACACATTGTTAACTAAAAATTAGGCATATAATAGCCCTAATAAGTTTTATCTTTATATTTTTCAATAAGAAATAGAAAAGAAAATATTATGAAAACAACAAATTCTATAGATTTGATTCAATTATATACGGATACAAATCAAATAGTTCTCCTTGAATTTTTATTCATTGCCATTGCACTTATACACTTAAATTCTTTATCATACATATACTTAATAAAGGGTATTTAAGTAAAACTTGTGAGGATCAAGTAATTAAAAAACTGAGATTAGTGGGACAGAGAACAGAACTATATCGTTAAGAAGGATATAACTCAAACAATTAGTGACTGTTAATTAAAACATAACCTGTTTATGATTGAATCGAATAATTCACTATTATTAAAATCATTTCATATTAACAGTTATTTATTATGTTCATATATTTTTTCTAAGCATCCATAAATCATTAAAATTAATTTATAATAAAATAAAATAGTGATTTATTGTGTACAGTTAAAATCTTCTGACTAATCCTCAGATTTTTATAACTGTGCGCCAGAGTGGCACAAAACGATTTTTGTTTAAAATTTTACAAAAAACGATGAAACTTTGTGGATCATATCTCTTCTTATTGTTTACTCCCCGTATGTACTTTTCTACATGAAAAACAAATAGAGTCCTCAATTACGATTAAAATATTAGATTAAAACAGCACTCCTTCACGTATCAAAATGCTTTATATGTATATTAATTAAAATCATTGAATACCTACTTTTAAAAAAGAACTTATTAATTAATCTTAATAAGCAATCAACTATTTTTATAATATTTGGAAGAGGAATCCTGGGGCATCCTTGTTTTATAAATATATTTTTGATTCTTGAATTCAGGAGGGTATTTAAATTTATTAATTAATATTTAGCCAATTACAAATACTATTTCTTTAATAACGATATCGTAAATATACTATGTGTGTATGCATTTTAATAGAAATATTTTTTGTGCACGGATTTTTATTCGATTAACTTCTGGATGGAGGTACCTATTCAATCGAACCAATATTTATAATCGTAATTATCCAGGAAAAACAAAACAAAATTATTAATGCCTTAATATGACATTTATTATTAATTATTTAAAAATTAATTAATTAAAAAATTAATAATTTTAATAATTAGTATTAAAATTTTAAATTTTTTATGCTTTTATAATGTTCACTTATGTGAGATGATTTATATATACGGTATCTTTTAATACAATACGACAAAAATATTCCTCTCTTTCTATTCAGTTTTCCAAATCCACTTTCATTATTAATATCGTGGGGTAGAGGTATGTTAGGAAATTATTCTCTGTTATTATTTAAAGTGGATGAGAAAAAAAAAAATGTTGTACAGTCATGTAGAATAATTTTTCTACTGCATTAAACACAAACAAATATTTTTACAATAAAGCTTCAAAATCTTCAGTATGACATATTGATAAATCGCTGAATAATGTCAAAATAATTGAATGTAAGCGTTTATAAAAGAAAGGTATCTTATTTTGAAAAGGGGTGACAAATATTAGCATTATTGTAAAATGTTAACGTCAATCTATACAACATACATTGCGAAAACATTCAAAAACCAGATATCGGATTTGTTAAACATAGTTTTTTTTTTTTATTATTCGTTTGCTTTCTGACTGTATGCGTCTTTAAGAATAAACAGATTAAAGTACACAGAATAATGAACAACGTTGACTTAATGGCTCTTGTCCAATACGCTCTATGAACTAATAATTTTTAAATATCTTTTTTTTTTTTTATATATATTAAAAACTTCAGTTATTCCAAAATGCTTTATACTTTTCATCTATTTTCACAAATAACCGAGATATAGTTGAATGACACCACCAATCAACCGCCATTTTGAATTTAGTGATGAAGGTAATCTTCAAAATGATTAGTCAACAATTGACCTTGATGAATTATTAAGGGTCGTACGGACAGGCCTCTGAGGAATAATCATTATGAATAATATTTATTTTTAATAATTAACGCGATTTAATAACACGCGTTTGCACTTATTCGTCAAGGTTTTGTTTTTTTTCCCACCAGCATGCTCGGTTTTTTTCTTCTTTTATTAATTTTGTATTTTTCTGCGGTAAACTCTAAGGCCCAAAACCCCTTAATTAAACAATTCAAGCAGACATAAATAATTCGCATAAAGGTTATTATTTATTTTTTTTAATTCCAGACAGGAATTACTGAATTCGACTGAAAAGGGGTATTCAAAATTATTAGTATTCGGAGGGAAAAATATATTTGTATCGGTGTTTCCCAAATGTAGAAATAAAGAAAATATAAATGGATACATTGGCCTTGAAGCTAAGATATTTGTTGTTAAAGCTTTGCTAATGGTTGGATTTGGCTATTTTCGGTAGGAGTTTTTTTAATAATGACTAGAGGTCGGAGGGTTGAAGGGGAGGCTGCAATGGGCTGTGATAACAGAAATTGCTCTGTCAGCCCACAATGATATATATCCTAGCATTTCCATACTCCCCTCCTTCTTACCACCAGCGCCCTTAAATTTTAATGCTTTCTCTAACTAGGCTCTTATCTAGAGATCTCTTTTTGTGTTTCCTTGCAAATTGTCTCTTACGCTTTATCCAATCTTTTAACGCTTTTGTCGACGCTTTATTTATACCCATGAAGGATCATTATGTTTAAAATGAACTAAACTGTAGCGAGGTTTGTAGCATAACTAATACAAGAGCCCAAGAGGAGAAAAAAGGCAATTATTTAACCCCAAATTTTTTTGTCATTATTTTATAGGAAAACTATGTATAATCATCAGTCAAAAGTGAATCTGCCAAGTATAAAAATGGCGGCTGTTTTCATAACGTTTAAAAATAAATTTTATTCGGAGCTGTATATTATTAAAACTAACAACAACACTAGCATAAAAAAGCAACATTTAATAAAAAATGCACTTAAAAATCAGAAATTAGTAAATTTATTTTGAGAAATTTATATCTCAAAAACCATAAGACGTACATATATTTACCAGCATTCGAATTAAAGCTAGTTAAACGTACTATAAAGTAGTTTATAACACTTATATTCGAAAGAGTTGTATTTTTCATGATATTTTAAAAATAAATGATTTATAGTAGTTCGGACAAAATTTCATGTACAAAAGTTATATTCATATGCGAATATGATAAAAACTACTACCCTTACGAAGATAAATGACATAGACTACTTTATAGGAAGCTAAATTAGCTTTATTTTGAGTGCTGGCAGAAATATCTACGTCTTATGTTTCCTCAGATATATTTTTTCAAAATGCAAAATTTTATCCCAACGACTAGAAATTAACATTTTGCAAATTTGTCTTGTCAGATATCATAAAAAATAATACTCCAACGAAGATAAACGTTATTTACTACTTTATATTCCATTTAACTAGCTTTAATTTGAGTGCTGAATAAATTCACTAACTACTGATCTTTCAGTACATTTTTTATGAAATATTTATTTTAAAAAAGTCATATCTCGAGAACTATTGAACGTAAATAGCACTATTAGAACTCATAATTTATCAAATTTACTCTACTTTAAATGATGTGATCTTAATTTTCTTGTTTTGTTGGTAGTTCTAATGATGTAGAGGTCCGAATGAAAATTTTTTTTTTTTTTTTGTTTAAATTTTGAAACAGCCATCATTTTTTATTCCCTCTACCTATACTTGGCTGAATCATAGATTTTGACTAGTAATAATACATAGTTTTCATAAAAGTAATAAAAAAATTGGGGTGAAATAAATACCTCCCTCCCCCCCCCCCCAAAGATTTTGTACTATATGGTTTAGTTAGGATCCGCTCCAGATCAAAATGCTTGAATTTCCATTTGAATAGAAATTACAAATAAAGAAATTCTAGAAACGATCGGAATAAAAGTTAATTGATTATCATTTACTCATAAAGTCTGTTCATGTAGCACTTGAGACTGTTTAGAACAGTATGGAGTATGCCCAGTACAGGTTTAGGGAGGAGAAAAACCGTCTTGGAATAGACCTATTATAAACATTCTTGACAATATTTACATCTAAATATAATAATTATGTAATAGAGCAAACAGAACAAAAAAAACATTAAATCATTAGAAGCAGTACACTTCACCAAAAACAACAAAATAATAGTTAACTCTTAAATTGATTCTATGAACCAGAGATTATATTCTAATATTATTGCAATAACACTATTATAAATCGATACAATACCTATATGAAACTGATCGAAATTGTCTTTTGCTCACCTAACTGAATATTTAGTAGACTTCTTACTAAATTTGGAAAGAAGATTTAATAATTATAATTTTTTTCAGGATGTATATTTCCTAAATTCCAAAGGCACGACAATGTATGTGGATATTTCAGTTTTTAGAAGAAAAAGAAACACCCATCTACGGTAATATCTTCGAACACGTTTATTACACAAAGTATGTTTATCACTATTTAAAGAAAGCAGTGATATGTGTTATAATTTATAATTCTATGCCCCCACCAGTTTCGTCAAATTTAAAGGTACAATTTTTGTGTTTATATTAATATTACGATTCCAGAATCTCTGAAAACTTTTTATTATTCATAATTACGCAGTTCAAAATCTACAATTTAATAAAAATATCGAGAGAAAATTCCGTTCAAACTGTTGGACTATAAAAGATTTTTTGCTCTGAAGAGATATAAACAAGAATTGGAACGTTCAGTTAATATTGTTGGCGCTCCCCCGTCACCTTCAAAGATAAGTTAAAAAGATTTTCCACGTCTCCCTTATCCTTTTTTTTTTCCTTCTTCCATTCTTTTTTTTTTTATTTAATATCTTTCCTTAATTTAAGTTTGACTTGGTAGCCGACGGGACGGGAAAACTGGGGGAGGGGTTGGGAGAAGAGACCACTAAATTGGGTGCGGAGGTTTTTTCAGCTCATTTCCCTCGGTTTTTATCTTCCCCTCAGGTGCGCATTACCCGCCTACCGAACACCACCCCTAAGGCCTTTAACATATCATTTAGTTGCAATTTCACAGCTGGAATTATTCACTTTTCCAGTATGCTTCTGTAGATCCGAAATACCTTCGTCTTCACGTATGATAAATTTCACAGTTCAAACGATTATAATTCAATTTTGCCTTATTTTTTTTTAAATACCGCAATAAAATTAAATTTGTATATAATGTTATCAAAATAATGAGTGCTTCAATATCACTTCGTGTCCATTAAATACAGGAAGAAAATTGGAAACTGATATTCCGCTCAGGGTACTAAGGGTGAGTCAGTCCAACAAACTTCCGTCTGTCCACAGCATTATCCAAGCTCTCTCCAATATGAGAATTGCCTTGATTATTTACTTCATAAATATATTACATTTATTATTTATATTATATCTAGGTATATTCATATTAAATATAATTTTACATTCACTACCTGATATACAATACTAATACCGTTGCAACAACTTTTACGTTAAAATCGATCAGAAGTGCCACTTCGAGAATCGATTTTATGCTTATTTAAGATTATATCAAAAATGATTTTTGAACAAGTAGTCTTTATAACTAAATAGGTCTTATCCCTTCTTTAATTTTTAATAATTTCTTTACATTATTTTTATTATTATTTTATTTTATTTTTTTTCATACACATAGTTTGATTATGTTCATTTTCTTTATTCTTCTATTTGTTTATATTTTAAGAGAGATTTTATTTATTTTTTATTTTTATGAACTTTTTTTTTATTTCTTTCATTTATTTATTTATTTGCATTCTTATTTTATTTTATTTTAGTATGAATGTGATCATTCATCACTATTACCAATTGCCCACAATAGTGTGGCAGATTGTAATATATATCAATTAAATAAAGTTTAAAAAAACAAATAATCTCTGGAGTACCTTCAATTTTGCTTGTTTGAAATAAATAACCAGTTCTCATTATTTGCAATAATAAACAATGGATGAGTACAAAATATTATAGAATTTGATAAAGACTTGGAAGTTGTGCCACCAAACATAAGTAATGTATTATTTTTTTCTTGTTTCAATTTTCATATTCTATTGCTGAAGCAGATACGGTCAGAGGCCTTAAAAAAGATGATTTGAAGTTCCGAACAAACTATTTCACAAAAAAATAATGAATTTTTTAACAATGGTTAATTATTGTAAAAATATTTTTATGTTTTTAAATTGATTTGTTGTTTATGAAGTGAATTGGTAGCATTGGTTTTAATTAGTAACAGAAAATAATAAATTTTCACTTTTTAAGAGTAGGAAAACAAAACCCGACATAAATGTTGACAAGAGATAGTTTATCTCACTTCAACAGTCTAAAAAGGAGATGGTCCATCACTCCAAGGGGATTCCAGTGCTATTTTTTGTTTCCACTTTCCTGTTTTTGCTCTTATTGAGAACTGTTTCCATTTCTTTTTTGGTTTTGTTATCAGCAAAAAGGACGATTAGTTTCGGTATTGACCAGTTCTTGAATTTCGATTAATATTACAATATGTGACTAGAGATTCTTTTATCCTTATCATTATTTTATTTTATTTATTTATTTTTTCATGCACACAGTTTGATTATATTAATTTTCTTTATACTTCTGTTTGTATATATTTTAAGAAAGATTTTATTTATTTTTATGTTCTCTTTTTCATTTATTTTTCATTCTTATTTTATTTTATTTTAGTATGAATGTGATCATTCATCACTATTACATATTGCCCACAACGGTGTGGCATATTGTAATATCCATCAATAAATAAAGTTCGATCATAAAAAAAATATATATTTCAATATTCACTTAATACGGTTAGCTAGGCGTTATAGATATACTCTTTATTTATATTCCACTCAACTCCGTTAAGAAGAATCCAATTAAAACTCACCCATTTTCTCTCACATATGTAACACCCGAACCGAGACCGTGGTATGATAATATCAAGAGTGCTGGGAGGTAGGAGTGCCCCTCAGATCAGTTACTTCACTACTGATGTCGGAAACACAATTGGAAAAAGCTGACCATGAGGGGCTGTTGCTGGGAGCGATAAAGTTTCACATTTCGGTTGCATTGTGATGGCCTAATGGTGACGTGGAGAGGTTATTTGCACATCTTTTGTCCCAGGCAGGCTCAATAGAGAGAAAGGCTGAGGTATCCGTTTCCTTTAGCTAATTAGCCTCCAACGCCATTGTCTCCCTAATTTCATTTGCCCGGGAAGTGCATGTAAATGGATAACTTCCATTACCAGCTCCCCCTTTCCCTAATCTAATCCCTTATTCTAACCCCCCTCCCTACGTCGGAACCCTTAAATACTCCAGACAAAACAGAAAAAAAAAAGTCCCCGCCTTTATATAAAGTTTTTGCCGTAAACCTGGTGTTGATTTGTTTACAGGATACCTAATACGTGTTATAGTGCCTTTGAATAGTAGACGGGAAGACATGCTACATAGAACTGTAAATGGGATTCGTTTCATTGAAAAAATTTATCGCAAATCAATAAGTGTCAATTTTGTTCTTAGTTCTTGATTTATATAATTTAAGAATATTTTGTTTAACAATTTTTTTTTTTTTGCATATCGATTTGAATCTGTGAATCGCGACTCGATATAGAATCTCCAATATTAAGAACGTTACATAATACTGATGAATTGAGAAAATGTCAATCAACTCTGCACAAAGATTTAAATTTCAAATTAGCGCAAATGATCTGTGCTTTGTTTCACTGCCGCCCGTATCTTGATAGGTTCGGGACGTTGCTCGTTGAGGAGGCTGAATCTTGATTGGGTTAGCATGGGCTGCCATTGCCACTTGATAGTCGCACAAGATTGCGACTCAGGTTCGGACCCAGGTTCCCTCATTAAGCTCTAGCCCCCTGATGCTAGTTAGGATAAGGTGCAGATGCAGCTAATTGGCCTGGACCATTCTACTTTGAATGACCGACGCAAGCCTGTTTCTGGGGCTATCACGGTTTGCATTTACATATGTTTAATCTCCGTCTGAGTTGGCTTTTTGCTTCATTTTTTGACCTAATTAGACTTAAGTAATAATTGGTCTCTGATTCCTTTATTATCAACAAAGTTATATAAACCATAAAATTCTAATGAAACGAGTCACATTCTTCTATTTATACCAAACAAATTCGTTAATATTTTTTTTTAATTTGTAGGAAATTGTCAATGGTAAGAGTTTTTTTAATAAATTGAGACGATGTGAATTTTCAAACAGATTACAAAGCAGACTATACCGCATTTATGTGAAAAAAAAATTTTTTATTATTTATTTAATGTAATTTACAACTGTACAAGATAATACAATAGGTAAATATGTTGTATGTTTCATATACACTTGAAAATCTTGGTAAGGAACCACCCATTGGTGGTACTTCAAACATTAATTTAAATTAGAAGGTCTTCTATTATGTGAAAATTAAATTTTAAGTATCAAATCATGGCATATCATGCTTTCTATAATTTTTTTTATTAATTTCCAGACCATGTGGGAGTACCAGTTTAACAGATAGTCCAATATGTCTTTGATCTTAAGTTGGCAGTACAAGCATGAATCAAGTGGCTAGATCCTCTCTTATGAACATAATATATAACATCTAACGGAAATTTAAATATTTCCATTTCCATATTAGATAAAAGTAATTTAACAAATATTATATTAAGATATTTTAAAGAATATTTCAGCTGGAGAGATTGGTCAACTCTGGTTCAAGTTTAAATTGTTACTTATTAAGGAGAATGTCGATCAGATATTTCGGACCGATCTCTACTGGATTTTGTGATGGAACTAAATCCAATCACAACATAGGGGAAAAAATATATACAATGTATAAAACATATACAAAGGCGGCGGAGAATATATCACAGAGAGGGCATCCCAAGCTGTCAGGATAAAAAAATTAGTAGCTATAAAGTAGCGCAAATTTACAGCAGATCCAGGCTGGTGATTTCAGGAAGGGTGAATTGGTTATTGGGTGGGAGGGGAATGGGATTCGGGAGCCGAGTAAGAGGTAAAGGTGCTTAGATGGGCAGTTGGATTACACCTGTTGTCCTAGCGAGGGGGCGGAGAATGGAAAACCGGCACTTGGGGGCAGTTTGGGGCTCACCAGGGGTCCGCTACCCGATCTTATTTCACAAGGAGGAGTCTCTCTATGTCCTCTAACTGAATAAGCCGTCCGCATTTCGGATTGTATATGCAGGGCGAAACGGGGGAGGGTCCCGGAACTGGGAAGGTTTAAGATGACAGGTGTCTGAGAAGCCGATGTTGTTACGTTTGCAACCTCTAACTTTACCAGTTTGAAATCAAAGAAATAAGAAGTAATGAGTTATAGATAGTTGACTCTAGATTAATAAGTAGAGAAGATGCCCGTGGGTGATTGTTATTCATATAAAGTTACTTATCTATTGTATCATTGTATATTTCATTTTTCTTCAATATATTGATTCAAATAGTTTTCAAGTTTTTTAGGCACTACTTACATATCTTTTAATTTTATGTTTCTCTGAATGAGGGTTGTTATCTCTTTTTGTTTTATACTCCTGATGAAGACCTGAAAATCAGGCCGAAACGTAGCACGAATAAATAATTTTTTGTATGTCATTCCCTTTGAGTAACAGTAAGCTACCTTTTTGCACTTTCTTTGTCAATATACTGTCTGCATTGTCAGTTAGTAGGCGTAGTTATGTCCAAAAAAGTCGATGTTTACTATTAAAATGAAGCTCCAAGCTAGAAAAATATTGTAGACAAATTATCTCTTCCAGCCACTCTCATGATGTATAATAAGTTAATAAAATATCTATAACTCCCTCAAAATGTGTAAATAATGATTTATCAGAATCGGAATTGAAAACCACTTCATATTAAATAATTAAATAAACAAGTTAATACTTGCAAAACATTATCATAATAAAGGAAATATACCTACATGGGAATGAACCGGACATCTAGACTGATTAAAACATGTATGACAACTATGTTCAGTTATTGATTTTACGTTGTTTAATATAATGAGTCAGGTTTGATTAAGATCCCACATGGACATGGCAGTTACTTGGGCCAGTAATAGGTTCCTTCCATTAGGGATTCTCTCGGGTGCTATTAGGGCCAGCCCTGTTCCTCGACCAATTGCAATGTGATGAAATAGTCAGATCCTGGTACAACAAGTATAGGAGCTTTGATAGAGAATCTGGCTTCTATGGTCCGAACCCTTTCCCGTACAGACTAATTACATTAGGGGTATTCATGATGTCGTGTTAAATGTTAAATGTTTTACCATGTTAAATGTTATAACTATAAGATTGTGAGTAGCCCTATTTGAAGTCATGTTAAACGTTAAATGCACAAGAGCCCCTAGCGGATTTTCTTGTAACTTGTTGTTGCGGAACTTGTTGTATAAGCCTTTATGTTTATAACCTTCCTTCCAGACCCTCATGTTATTGTTTACTTCAGTTTTGATTTAAGTAATTAATTACAACATGCCTAGAGTGAGTGAAAAGTGGAATTTGTGTGAAAGTTTAGCTTATGAAATGAAATGAAAAAATAACTTTATTCTGGGACATATGTCCCCTAAGAATAATTACATGGTTCATATAGTGAGATTTTTATCTGGCGAGCGTTTACAAATTTTCAGATAGTAGAATGAAATTACATTGTTTTTTTTACTGTTTTTTTTCTCAAATGTATCATTAAAATTATCCATTCTGGTTTAATAACAGGGATATGAATACCACAAACACACGAAAGAACTGAGCTGTCACAACAACAAAAATGGCGGCGATCTCAACTGGTCTATTGTGTGACCTCATTCTCCATTTAACAGACCAAGTAACAGACTCTCAGCCATGTTAAATGTTATTTCGTTTTACCACGGTAAAAGAAGGCAATTTTTTCGATTTAACATGAGTTTTTCCATTTAACACGCTTTAACATGTTAAACCAAAGATCATGAATACCCCTATTAATGTCGACCCGATGTTAAAATGTTATATTGAATGTGGAAAAACATCCGCTGGGAATGTAAATAGAAATAGGACTGTGAGTGAGCGAGCAACCAAGAGAGAGAGAGAGTGAGTGAGAGAGAGATGTAGGGAAGAGAGACAGTGTGAGAGAGAGATATAGGGAAGAGAGAGAGAGTGAGAGAGATGTAGAGTGGGAAAGAGGAAAGGAGAGAGAGATGAAAAAACGTGCGAGGCTGGGGAGCGGCAGGGCCATAAATAAGGGAAACAGATAGGACCGGCGCGCTATACCTGCACCCCTTGTCAAATCGTAAATAAAACACAAATGACAATGAAATAATACCTCAAAGCTGCCTCCTGGAATATTTTCATCTTTTGGAAATATTAAAGCTAATCCCTAGCAGCGTTATTAGCCCTTTTAATGAAACTCCATTTTTCTGTTATTTTCTTTTGCTACTGATTGGATCGGAACTGGAAGGCCTTCGATTCCAGCTCGGTTATTTTCGTCCTTTCCATTTTCTTTTGACCTGCTGTGACCAAGCGGAGAGTAGGGACAAATTTATGATTTGCGGTCGCGCTCGGTAAACCTTGTTATTTGGGGTAATAGTACAAGAGCCGAAGAGGAGAAAAAAAGCAGTTATCTCACCCTAATTTCTGATTACTTTAATGAAAACTATGTATAATTAATATTCAAAATTGATGAGTCTGCCAAGTAGAGGTAGCGGGAATAAAAAATGGCGACTGTTTCAAAGCGATAAAAAACAACTAATTTTTCATTCGGAGCTCTATATCTTAAAAAGTAGGAACAGCACAAGAAAACCTAAGATGACGTCATTTAAAGAAGAGTAAATTTGCTAAAATATGAGCCCTAATAGAGTTATTTACGTTAAATAGTTTTCGAGATATAGCTTTTTAAAAAGCAACATTTCATAAAAATGTTGTATGGGACGTACTAAAAGATCAGTAATTAGTGAATTTATTTTGAAAAATTTATATCTCAAAAACCATTTGACGTACAGATGTCTATTAGCACTCAAATTAAAGCTAGTTTAATGAGCTATAAAGTAGTTTATGATGTTTATCTTCGTAGGAGTAATAGTTTACATGAAATTTGCTAAAATAAATTGATTTATAGTTGTTCGGACAAATTTTCATTTGCCAAATTTATATTCATATGTGAATATCATAAAAAATACTACCCCTACGAAGATAAGTGTCATAAACATATGTGACACAAGACATATGTGCGTCTTATGGATCTAGAGATATATTTTTTCAAAATTCCAATATTTTATACGAACAACTAGAAATTAACATTTTGTGAGTTTATTTTGTCAAATATCATAAAAACTACTATTATAAAGATTAAGATAATTAACTATTTTATAGTAAATTTAACTAGCTTTAATTTGAGCACTGGCAGACATCGGTATGTCCAATGGTTTCTGAAATAAAATTTTCATAAATCAAACTTATTGTCCAAACAACTATAAATCAATTTATTTTAGCAAATATCATGAAAACTACTATTGCTACGAAGGTAAAGGTCATAAACTTCTTTATAGTCCATTAAAATTAAACTAGCTTTAATTTGAGTGCTAATAGACATCTGTAAGTCACATATTTCCTGAGATATAGATTTCTCAAAATAAATTCACTAACTACTAATCTTTCAGTAAATTTTTAAGAAATTTTGCTTTTTAAAAAGCTATATCTCGAGAACTATTGGACGTAAATAGCTCTTTAAGGGCTAATATTTCAGAAAATTTACTTTTCTTTAAATAATGTTCTATTATATTTTCTAGTGTTGTTGGTAGTTTTTTAGATAAAGACTCCGAATGAAAAATCAATGTTTTTTTAAGGTTTTGAAACAGCTGCCATTTTCAATCCCCCTACCTACACTTGGCAGACTCATCAATTTTGACTAGTATTTATACATAGTTTTTATTGAAGTAATCAAAAATTGGGGTGAGATAACTGCCTTTTTTTCTTCCCGGCTCTTGTACTATTAGAACTACTTTTACTTATGTCATCGAAAATAACACTTTTGATTACACCGAACAAAATTGTAGGAATACGATTGATTATTGAATAATGTAATATTTCATATATATGTATGTATAGTTGACCGTAAAAATTGATATATAGGGAGATGGTGAGGGTTGCGGTCAAAGGAGAAATAAAAATAGTTTACAACTATTTATTTTCCAACGTTTCGCCCCACTTTGCAGGGCTTCATCAGGGCTATGAAATGTAATATTTCAATTTTTTTTTTTCATTACTATTCCCTTTAGTAATTTAAATAAGTTTGATTGAACACAGAAAAATCTAAAACTCTTCAGATAAACGTTTTTGATAAAATGAATCATAAGTTAGTTGATTACTGATTTTTATATTACAGTGTAGGTGAATTTTCCTTCGTAGAAAAAAAAAAGATTAAACTTTCAATAAACTTCATATAATTAACCCTATAATGCAAATTTGACTTTAAAGTATCAAGATAAATCTTTTTGGTGGGTTAGAAAATATCAGGTTCTGCTAGAATAGACTACAACCGAAACATTAACTTAATACAGAGGAAAAAAAACAAAACTAAAATGTAAAAGGACAGATTACTATAAAAATATTTTTTCTTTTGTCAATCTATTTGAAATAATCTTGTAATTATAAGCCAACAAAACTTTTTTTAATGGAACCGAGACCGACAATTTGTGAATCGTTCTAAGATATTTATGATTGCGTAATTGTACTCTAAAATAAACGGTTATTTTTTCGAAATTTCTGAGGCTCAATTTTAAAGTAAGAGGTTCGTAAGATAAATTATGTCAGAGCAAGTACTAACGAACATGAAATAATAAATCAACAATGAAAACTGTGTTATATATTTTAACTATTGTTTATTCTTGTGGATTTTAGTATTTATTTAAAGGATGGGGAACCACGAATATGGGATTGCCATTAATGTGGAACTCTACAAAGATATATATCTATTTTAGCTGGTTCAACATACCCACAATAGAATATTAGGAGGCTGTATTAAGAATTACTATGGTCAATAATAATTCCTTTTTTATTTAAACTTTTTTCTTTTGATATTTGTTCACTGAATAACCCAATTATAACTTTTATAATTACCTTCCTCAGATATGTTCGCTGACATATCCGATGTCTATAATAAGCTGTGTGATTAACTGAAAGTAACTCCTTCCCCGTGCTAATTTCGCAGAGGGTCAAGCTGAGCATAACGATAAGGGTTAGGGTAAATGGGCCAAGATTGGAGCCGAGGGGGCAGTTAGGAGTGTAAGAAGCAGGGGCACCCCGCCAATAAGGAAACGGTATAAAGGAGAACTTTGAGCTGAGACAATTAGTTAAATGGTCGCGACTTCCTAATCCATGATGTGTTCCGGATCTAATTAGGGATGCTGTCTCTAATTTTCAGTCCTCCTTCCGCCATCCCCCCCCCCTATTCACCCTCAGTAACCAATGCCTCTCGCCTTGGTCTTATAGGCCGCATTGGATTTCGGTTCGTTAATTAAGTTCTAACCGCAAATGAGATTGTTAAACAGAAATCGATACAAATGCACAGTTTGTTTTAAATAAAAAAAAAAAACACCATATTCAATCGAAATCATTTACTAAATCTAAGTTATAGGTAGCTAGTGATAGATTGGCTATTATTCTACGACTTATTCTATAGGCATATCTGTCTAGACGTTTAGATAGAGATAGTTTTAGACTGATATATATGTTATGACTTGCTAACAAATAAATTATTTTTATTATATTATACAACTGTTAATAATATTAATAAACTACAACTATATTTTTGAAGCTTACGCTAGAATCAATGTGGGTACAGAAAAACAATTGTTTTTAAAAAAAGCTCAGTTTATTAAAACTTATGCATTTCGATAAATATTTCATACTTACAGAATGAAATTATATCGTATTTTGAAAAATTGCTTTAAAAAAGGGACTTCTAAAGCCGTCATTTGTACTTCACTAATTCGATTTCTTTGATGATAGACCCGATTACAGACATTCAATATTTTTTATGAAAAGAGTTTTAAGAATTAACAAGAATATGCCCAAGGATTGGAGAGAATTAGAAGATGGAACATTCAACTTTAAACACCCACTACTAACTATTTGTAGTTTTAAAAATGATTAAATATAACTTATTAAGGTTCGAGAGAAGAATAATTCTTTGAAATACCCAAGCTCTTACCTTTGGTAACTATCCTTTAGCTTTTCTAGAGGTTCCAGATTTTGATGAAGGAAATTGATTTTGTTCGAGATGCTGAATTTTGTAGAAAGTAAGAATCTCGTTATAGGACCATAGACCAGTTGGCGGTCAATAAATAGTAATAAAAAACCTTATTAAAAAATGTTTCATCATCTTCATCAGGGCTAAGTTTGAACAAGATGCAAACATTGTAAAATATAATACAGTTATTGTATTGTATTAATTGGAATATAAATAGAAGAGTGTAAAAGCTCATATAAAAAAAATTATATAAAGAAGAAAGACACAAGGGGGTCCGACCATATCATTTTTTTTTTCATTTGGGAAATGTTCCACTATTCAAGGAATGCGGTATGTTCAATATTTTCTGCACACATTGATACATTCAATATATTCAACTTACGATTCTGCATTATAATCGATTGAAGGAATAATAAAACATCCACCGAGGGATCCGACAGAATCAAAAGGAAGAGCTTACCACGGAGAAATAATTTGAGGAGTATGACCTCAAGGGAAAATCCCCCCCTTTCCATTTGGTTATTGCCCCCTTCCACCCCGAGTCGTGACCAGAATTTTATCAAATATTCTACCCGGTAAGAAACCACCAAAAAAAAAAACAAAATATTTTCCCTCAGTTTGTAAAAACGGGATTTAGACCAAGTCGATAAAACTATCGGTAAAACTGGCCAATTTATTTAGGGTCATAAATTACAGTAAAATATGGCAATAAATGCCCCGTTGAAACAAATAGAACTATTTTTATAATGCTAATAAACAATGGCAAATTTATCAATTGGTGGTATCTTCTAATTACTACAGAGAAAAAAAGAAACATATAAATTTTCAAGTCTATGAATGGATGCATTATTTTAGCATATGTCATAGTGTCATCCAATCCTGATTTCGAGATTTACTGAGCGAAATCAGTATGGAAAATTTCATTTTTTACTCCTTCACTAACCTCTATATTCGCCAAATAAATCATTAACCACTTTTTTTTTTTTTTTTTTGAGACGAGAGACTATTTTGTAAACAATAAAAAAAACCAGACAATATTATAAAAGTGGTGCTCTTCGGACAAAAAACTTTAAATTATTCGCCGTCAAAATTCTATATACATTACAAGTTATTTATTGGTAAAATATAAATAACGTTCATACCTAATTTATTTATTTACCACCATAAATTTCTACATCTACTCATTTCGTTTGATGCATACTAAAAATTTCGATAAAAATACTAAAAAAAGTTTTATTATTAGCATACAGTTCTTACGGAACTGTTGATTTTGGTCATTCCATATATCACCGAATAAAAAACATATCTCTGGTAAAAAAAACATATCTTGAAGGAGATGGTGCTGACTCATTTCTTAAAACTCCTCTAGAAAAATTAAATTTTTTTAATCCAAACACAAAATAAACTAAATACCTACTCACGAACCAATTTTCTTCAGTTAGACTGGAAAGGAGGCGGTGGAAAGGAAGGGATTTGAATGTCTTGGAGGAAGTAGCATGACGAATGCTAAGAGGGAGGGATCTCCAGAGGATTGAGTAACGGATTAGGACGGATTTATCATATGCTACAGTTCTGAGGGAAGAGGATATAGGTCGCAAGGTCGGGATAAAGTGGAAATAGTTTGGTTCAGAAAGAAGCTTAGGAACCATAATCTGCCAAAGGAAGGGTAGACCCAGTTTAAACCTGGAGGACCGTAATAATCTTACGAAGTAGTTAATTAGAGCATTTAGACAACCATACATCCGTAATCGAAGAGTACTTGGCTTCGATTAATAACAATTAGCTATTTATGGACAATTCAACCCTTAAAAATCTATTTTATTTTAATCATTTTCCAAAATTGAATGAAAAGGGATGGTTTTATTCATTGGGAGTTGTTGGGCATAGAAAACATTGAGTTTCAAAATCAATATGCTATTCAACCATCTTCATTATTATCTATTGACTTCCGACTACGGATCTGTTATTGGACTGGTTTCATTTTGATTGAAGTAGAAATAAATATGATTTGAAAATAACCTATAAACACCATTATTAATAAAACAGATCTCAGAAGATGAAGTGGCAGACGGTATAAACTGTATATATGGACTCGAAAATATCTTATTAATCATTAAAATGTTGGTTTTTAATGTTATTACTACAAAACGGGAAAAAATGTGATTTGAGCATATTGAACAAATATCGTTCTAAAATGCATATGGAATTGATAAAGCGTGTAATCGAGATCAAACTAAGTGATCCGACACTATCACAGCATTACCAGCGATAGAACACTATAGATTAATGAATTAGTAATTTTATCATAATAGTGCCAATCATACTTTTGAAAGTATTATATTTATAACCTCCTAAATGAATCTCCATATAGAACTTGGCACTGGGTATATTACGGTTAATTAATTTATTTATTTTAAATTTCTAATATTAAGGATTACTTATTAAGCTAAATCACTTATATATGTTTTTGTTTAATTAAGATTGATCTAACATTTCTAGCTCATATACATAGTTTTATTCAGGATGTCCTCAAATGTTGAAACAATAGGAGTGAAAATGGGAAGCAGTAAAGGCAGGGGACAGATGGGCAGGGATTGGGATTATGGAAGATGTGAGGGAGGGGAAGTGTCAATTAAGGTAAAAAGTGGGGAGAAGGAAGGGGCGGATGTTCATTAAAAAGGTGTTTGGAAGCCTATTTGGCGAGCCATTAAGTCAAGGCTTACCCGTCTGTAGCAAATCGATAGGCAATACCTCACCGAGCAAAGCGGTAGCCATTGCTGCCTCAGACAACGCTGCCTAGATATTTGTTCTTATCTAGGTATGTGCAATGTTATTTCTAAACGATTTAAATTTTAAAAAATTAAGAATTTTTTTCTAGATATTATTGTTACAAACATTATTCCTGAAATATATATCGATTCATTTAATGCAGCTCTTATGTTTTTACAAGTATTCATTTATGCTCTTCCAACATTGAAATATTAACAAAACAATATCTCCACCTTTTATTTTCTTAAAACGAACTTTTGAAAGCGCTGTCCATTTTCCAAGAAAGTAACAAGTTGAGGTGTAACGACAATCGTATGAATAAGATAAAATACGTCAAAACTGATAGAATTAATCTATTTATCCCCCTTTCGTCTTGTTCAATATTTGAAAGAAGGTTTAGCAGCCTGTCAATGAGGATCCTAAGAGGATAGACACCCTCAACAACGATGGATCTTCTTTCGGAGCAAGTGGTCGGCTGACAGACTGGTCAACTGGCTGCTTCCTCTTGGACGAATATTTATCGCCGGTAAAGTGCCCCAACAATATAGAACCGAGTGTAAATCTTCATTTGGCTGAGGGATCAGCCATCAGCTGCAGACCACCTGCGCCGTCTCGCTTCTTATACGATCAATAAATCCATTATACGACAATAACACAACATGTACAACTCGGACCTGGATTGAATTTCTAAAACAACCATACTCTCTTTAAGGCTGCTTGTTCTAATCCTATTTGAATATGTTTAATTCAACTCGATTGGGGTGTGACTTCCCATTCCCTGACGACGTAGTTACATATGCTATTGGGGTATGGAAGATTCCAAATATATACACTCTGAAATCTCTCAAAAGTTTTATTACAAATTGAGGAAAGGTAAAAGTTGTGACATGAGGTATGTCATGATCTCAACGGTTTTTGATCAGCTGTAGCATATTAGAATGAATTTACAATACGCTTTATCATAAAGAATGCTGAATTTGCGTAACATTCATTATTGTGTGATATACTCTAGAGCCCGAATAAATGAATTAATAAATTAATTGCTGAGAAAATACTTATTATTGCTTATATTAGGTATATAATAAGTAGCAGTAAAAGGATATAACTGACTTTGTGTCTACTCTTAAAAAACTGAAAAATCGTTTATACACTTAAATTAAATCATGTATTAAAAAAAAAAAAAATGGTTTTAAATTATATTAAATTGCTCCAATAAATTAATTTCATTATATATAAAAATAAATACCACGTTTATACCATGTTTTGTATTAGATTTTAATTTTTAGCCAGTAAATGAGTTAAATTAATGTTGCAGATTTTCTTATATACTCCGGACTAACCGCTATCTCACATACTTCACTCCACTTTCTTTTCCAATAGGCTATTAATTATAATTGTTCTCTTGATAACTAAATTCTTATATTTGTTTTGGTGTTTTACAAGTAGTTCATATAGCTAGATTTGAAAAGTTAGCAATATTTAATATATTTTATATTATACATAACCTTGAAGACCTTTTCACTGATTATTTCACTGATATTAAGCAAATGAAATGGTTTGAAAAAAAATTCTTAATTGTGACACGTTGATTTAACCTAATGAAGCTATTAACGCCCCATGTATTTACTCATTATCATTGACAATCAATTATCGCGTAGTACAGAATAATTTTGAGCCGAAGCTGAGAGAATCGATTTTCACATATAATGGCGTAATGCCCCGGTGCTGCCTGAAGAAATTTTTCTACAGGAGAAGGACGATTTCATGCTTGTTAATGACAATGTGTCTTGTAATTGAAATTTAACCTATACCAAGAGTATGTCGCTTTAATATACTAGAAGGCACGTCCTTCAAATATAAACACTAGGTAACGCTTACAAGATATGCTAAAGAGACATAAAGAATCGGGAAGTTTGCGGCAAACATGGAGCTAATAAGAATAACCTTTACTATAGAGGGGGGGGGGGGAGTTATATTGTATTTTTTTTTTTTATTTTATGCAGAAAATAAATTTCTTTGTTTCTTACAGGTTTTTAGGTAAAAAAATCATTGATTCGATAATTTATCGAAATGACGACTCCAGTAGTTAACAAAATTAAATCCCCAAAACCTAAAAATATTTCTTTTATATAGCAACAATATTTTAAGCAATAATAGAAAAAGAATATTTTCTTCCTCCAAAATTAAAGGGTTTACGTTTAAAGCTACGTAGAATCTAAATATTGATTAAAAAAGTATTCCTCCGCCTATCCATTGCTTTCCTCTGAAAATTGGACCGAAGACCCTTGACCATCCATATTTAATTTTCTTCTTCTTTCTTTTAGGCCTGGTATAATTATTTCGATTTTTTTTTTCAAGTATCAAGTATTTTTTAATAAATACTAAACCTTTGCGTAGTGATTTTCATTTATCATCCAGAGATATAATTGGAATATGTATGACGTTTTATAAATTTATTTTGAGATAGCATACTCTTGTAATGCGGAAAGTAAGTAGGTAACGATATATCATCGGTGGCACTTTTCAATCTGAAATAGTTTGTGATCGAAATACTCAAAAAATTTTTATAATTAATCTTTAAGTGTTGTATTACCTTTTTTTAATATTATAATTAAAGTTTCAACGGAAATCTTTTGCAAGAGGTCATCAACTCTTAACATGGCCCAAAACTGCAGTAATAGAGTAATGTAATCTATCCAAGACAATTCTCGGCGTTAACAAAATCGCAAGAAGTTACGACGTTAGATATATGCAGGATAAATATCTATAGCAACTAAGGATTCTGGAGTATTACCCTATTTCTTAATCTTAATGTTTTAAAAATAATTTTAATTATAATTTTACCTCCCAATGAAAATACAAAAAGTAAAGAAAAAGAAACAAAAGTAAATAATAGTTGTTGTTTATTCCTACGTTTTATTTCACTTGGACCTTGTATTAGAGAAAGCTTGTCGTAAAAACCAACAATAATAGTCAGTTGTTTCAAATACATAAACAAAATTGCGTCTACTCAAGAATAATTTATGTATTTCAATCAATTTGGTAACTTATATTAATTGAAAATAAAATTTATTTTTACATACATTCCAGTTTTAATAATGAATCTAAACCTAAATAAATAGATAATAATAAAATAAAAATCAATAAAGCTCGTGGATTGAGGTAAATTATTTATTAAAGCCTGTAATGCCAATTTATTTTAATACACGTGGAGAAAATATTGTTAAAAAACCTTAATGGATTCATAATTGTAACATTTCTAAAACAATGCTTGGTCAAGAAGGATGATTTGAAAAAATATTAATACTCTCAAATCAGAAATAATATGAAATTAAAAAAAAAAAAATAATAATAATAATGAAATATCATTTATGTAATAATTTGTTCGTTTTACTAGGTCTACAATTGTCGTTATTTTTTGTTATTAATTCTACTATTCTCTTTTATTAAGGATCATTATTTTTATCTATTTATTTTATCTTATTTTCTTTTAATTATAACATTGTATATAGTTAAGGTTCTATATATAAGGGTCTTTTGTACGAGACTATATCCCCCTCCCATAATCAATTAAAAAAAACGGTTATATCATCCATCAGACCAATCTGGTATTAAATAAATAAATAAAATATGTAATAATTATATATTCTATATTTTTAATAAACGGATCCGAAATAGTTAATATTCCATTTTTTAAAATAATCTTTTGTTAATTGATCTTTTTCCATTTTTTTATGTTAGAACTGCAGTTTTATTGATGATTAACTATGAGTTTCCATTCTGTTTTACTTTAGTTCACCTATATAGGAAATATATAGCAATACTTCTCTTGCAATCCTCTAAAAGTGAAAACTGAAATTACATGTTTAAGGCTGGTATGTCCCTGGGATACTACTGCAACAATTTCAGATAAAATTGAATTCACAGTGTGTGCCAATATATAAAATCGATTTTTTTTTCACATTTTTTCGATTTTCTAAAAAATGGCTCAAAAACGATTTTGATCAAACTCGGTACATCAATGTACAATCAGCTATGTTTTATCCTTATTAAAATAGTTTATCAGTACTTAAATGCCGAATTTTCAAAAAATCCTCCTTTAAAGTACCTATAATTTTGTTTATTTGAAATAATTACCTATTTTAATTAATTAATTGTTAATAGTAATAAAAAATGTATTATTATGAACTATGACAGAATATGATAATTAAGTAATGGAGAAAAATGGGTATGCAGTTTAAAGACTGTAAAATAATAGACTCTCGATTCCAATTATAGTATATGAATTTGTTATAATGGTGTATTCTTGTCAGAAACAATGCTATTATACTATTAAATAAACATTTATTGTTTGAAATTTTCTTATTCCTGAGTTGTAAGTGAAATTTATGCGATACAACAATTTTTTATTATACAGTGAAAAACAATGTAGGACCTTTCCTTAATATATTTTAACCAATGAATCGTCGGTTCCTTACATGTTTTCTTATTATCATTATTCTAAAGAAACAACGGGTCCAGTAACTTGGTTTCTTCAGTTCAAAATGTTCTAATTTTATTGTACTTCCTCACTATATCCTTGTCTCCGAAACGTAGGCTGTTGTAAATGTCTTCGCCTTTGGGTTGGTAGTTTGCTGACAGCTTTGGAGTAGAGATGATAAGTAATATCGTAAAATTTGAACTAATTCGGGTGGATGGGATTTCAACATTATTTAAATTCCAAATTCAAACACTTTCTTACTTTGGCGGTGAAAACCATTCGAGAAAAGGGATTTAGCATTTAATTTCCAAATAGCCGTGAGTATGTAGCCCGCCTAAACGACTAGCTAGAATGGGGCCTTGAAATATCGGCTGAATTAAAAGGAGCTCTTTGGATTTATATGCAAAGGGAGTATTAACGGAGTAGAAGAGGAACCCTTCCTTTTAAAACAATTAGCCAAAGCCGGAGTTGGCTATAAATTTACCTAAAACCTGGGATTTTAATTTAAGCCTTATATAATTTACTTGGCTAACTTCAACAAGGGAAACTCTGCCAACCACCTTGGGAGAATGGTTTTAACTTTCCCGTGAAAGACGCGGGTATTATCCAACCCTTTTAAGAAAAACATACCTGTATCGTATTAACAGTAAATAACATAATTGAATGAAGTAACTAGTGTTTAATAACTAAATTTCGTTTAATTTTATGATTAGTATATTAGGACATATATAAATTAATAATTATTTATTTTGTAAGTGCATTAATGATAAAATTGGTTTATTTTATAATTAATAACATTGAAGTTATTTCGCATTATTAATATATCAAAATATTAATTGGTGTTTATAAAATCCTTTTGAAATAGTCTAAGTTAGTTAATTGATTACTGAATTGTAGGTTGCTACAAGCCTTTTACTGATGTGAGATGTGCAAAGCGAGACCAACCATTCTTATCAACGAATCCGATATTGTGGGTCTAATCCTTTCCTGTATTGACATAATATAGATTAATCTGTGCACTGTGAATTTAAATTTAATTTTTTTTTATTGTTAGCGTGAGCGGTAAATATCCACATCGGGTGGATACAATTTTTTATGTATTTGGTTTTAACACGGCCAATGTTGAAATTAACTTCAACGGAAATTTAAGTATATATAGGAAGATGGTCAGGGTTGCGGTCAAGTGAAACGAAAATAGTTTACAACTATTTTATTTTCCAACGTTTCGCCCCACTTTGTAGGGCTTCATCAGGGCTAAAAAGATACAAAATGAAACTAAGTTAAGATAAAATAAAATAAAAAGGAAATTTAAGTAATTTAATTAGTAAATTATTTATTTATTCGCTCTTAATTTATTAATATCACTGCAAAACTATTTCATTTAAAATTGTAAACTACCTTATTTACTTTTTTATTGAAAGTTTCGAAGAAGGAAAAATCATTTATAGAGACGCAAAGCTAATAAAAAGAAAAACAGTAGTATTAGTTGAATATACTCTAATCAGGTAATTAAAGTTTATTCTACAGTTCCACATTATTCCTCTTTGCATTGAACCCTCGCCTAGAACCGAGGAGCAACCTGACTCCAGGGAATTGTAACTTTATCATTTGGGGAGTTATAACAATAAGAGTGGATTTTAAATAGATTGAAGGGTCCCGGAGAAATATATTGTGGGGGAGCAGATGCTGCCATTGATTAATCGTTCTAATTACGGCCACTGGGGGAACTAATTGTTGTCCAAGGCCAAATGAGATTTGCTGAAAATCACTCCATACAAGAGGGTTCCCGTTCCCCGCCAGACCCAAACAAAAAGTAATTGGATGGGCGACCTCTCGCCTATTGACTCGAACCTTCCGTTCCTTCATCTTATCCTTTGCTCTTCAGTTTCCATCTTCTTTCCTAGTTGGTCGTCTAATAATAAAAGTAATTAGATCGTTGTATTAGACAAAGATGTTTTAGTCCATCCTTTCAAACAATCCTGGAAGAGTAGTATACAATACGTTAGCAAGAAAATATAAATCCAGTATAAATTTACAAAATCGATTTCTTTGGCATCTTCGGATTTCCATACCAATTTAAAAATGCGGTGGTTTCACGAAAAAAAGAAATCTTTCATCGTTCATAGTAGTCGTTTCACTAAAGGTGCATAATTCAAATCGAAACCTCAATACTCAACGGATATTCAGTATTTAATATAAAAATTCCCGTCATAAAATAATTAGATTTAAAGATAATACAAAAAAAAATTATAATACACTAAGGTAATGCATAAATAACGATGGAACTTTGACTCACAGAGAATAGCAACTTACTAGTTCTAGGTATTCCTATATACTCTGATTTTATATAATTTGAATCTCTTAGCGACTTATAGACTATGGCCGTTATTTATTTGCTTTTGCTGTTGTATTTCAAAACTGCAATGGAAGGATCCAAATAGAAAAATTCAGAAAAGGGATTTCCCTCAAAAGGCAAGGACAATTTTTCATTCGGATCGCTGAGGCTGGGGTTAAGATAAGTTAACGAAAGCACTGCTCAGCTCGTTCCGACAAGATGTCCCCTTTATCAGATAGCTCGGCAAGAAATTGCCCTTTTTTTTTTTTTATCATCTTATCTATCCAGCTGCCTCCCCCTTAGTGCAAGAGTTCACTTACCAATTGTTGACTTGAAGAATAGTTAGTCCGGTATCTTGTGCTAATTGCTTCTTTTGGTCTTCTGAAGGATATGGGTGCTGCAACACAAAGGAAAAATATATAGTACAATGAAAAAATTGAACATTTTTAATTGAAATATGTTTAAAATTTTTTTTTGAGTTTTATCAAGGCTATAATAAAAAAGTTGAGACTAACTTCTAAAAGTCATTTTAAGTTTTAAATTATTTATTGGAATTGAGTATATGAAGATTTTTTATGAAAAGTTATACCATATAAACTTTAAAAACATAAAGGAAAATTATAACGTAATTGTGATATATGTTCACTATAAATGCACTATACATCCAAGGGCGTACTCGGGATCAAAACTAGGGGAGCAAGCCATGGTCGTTGTGGTTGTGACATTTCAGCACGGAAAAGGCGAATGAAACCAACATTTTAAGAAACTTATATGTAATTATAGCAGTGCTTTATTAGATATTAAAATTATTTACTTAAAAAAAATATTTAATTAGTATTTTGTTTTTATATTTCGAGAGGGGGGAGGCAGTTTCTGCCCTTGCCTCCCGCTGGGGCCGCCTATAGGTTTAAAAATTTCAGGCGATTCATTGAGTCCCTAACTCCTGTGCTAGATAAATTAAAATGAACTTAGATTTACTATTGCTGCAAGAAAGAAGTAGTTACTGGTGTTTATAAGGAAATAGAATTTGAAGAAGTAATTCACCATTTCGCTAATCAAAAATAGAGATTTTTTTTCTCTATTCAATGTTAAATACTTAGTGTTTACTTTTCAAATATGTTATTAAAACAATTAATGATTTTAAGTAGCGTGTTGTTTATTACCCATAGCTTTCTTGCTAATAATTTGTAAGTCCCCATCTCTAATCTGGAGGACACCCATATCCGAAAGTATAATAGGACCTCATTTAGTTAAAGACGACCAAAAGTATCCAAAATCTTGCTTTATTTCTAAATACCACTGTTTACGAAAACTTAACGAAACCCGGTTTATCGCTGTCACCACGCTTATTATCGGTATCAGTCCCGTGGAACGGCGTGAATGAATTACTAAGCGCAACGCACAATAGAAACTAAATTTCAATCGCTTGCAGCGACAACGGAACGGACCTGTGGAGAGGCGGTACATGTAAGCTGGTGAGTTGGCGGTTTATCCCCCTCCAACCGCATTCACAAATCAATTTTACAAGCTAGCATGCGGAAAATTGCCTACACCGGCACTCGCATAAAAATTTTCATGAATTTTCATCTGTTGCGGTGAGGAGAAAACGTGGCTGTTTTATTGGGGTTTCTGTGTGTGACTGCTAGCACATACTTCATACTCCGTCAACCGGTGGAAACATTTAAAGAATTGGCATACACACAAAATGTGTTTTGTATGAATCTTATGTTTATAACTGACTAGTTGATGGTTAGCACACTGGAAGGATAGTTAATCCGTTTAAAGTATATGAATATTCAATTAAACGAATCTGCTCCAATTACTAATTAGTCGTTTACGGTTGGTTATTATAGTTATAAGAACATTTATACTAACAAAATTAAAACAAAAGCGTAATCTTAAAATTATGAAAATTCTTTGAGATTCTGGACCATTTGTTGGGATCTTGTTTTTATTATTTCTCTACAGGTGCCAGTATAAGCCATTATATATTTCAAGTATCAGTTTTTGGGGAAAAATCATTGCAAGACTCTCGTCATGATTATGTTTTTATCTGAATTTGTGTATAATCATATTTCATTAATTACTCTGGAAGTTTTGTAGATCTTACTTTCCGTATGTAATCAAGTAGGAATCAGGCGCGTTATATATACGTCTTGGAGAATAGGGAGTTGAAGGAGGCATTTGTTATAGGCGATGACAGAGCCGTGGAGTTAGTTGCTAAGGGAAGATTGGGCAGCCATATGGAGCACCGCCACCCGCCGCCTGTTTAATATAGCCACGCCTGTGAGTTACCGCTCCATAACTAGCTCCATTCCACGTCAGCTGTACCCGGCAACAATCTCAGCCTCCAGTTTCTTTATTCCACCCGAGCATCGGCCTCTACGGGTAGTTGGCACCAGTGTTGCGGCTACCAAAAGTGGCGTTGAGAAAAAATCCTTCCATATTTCATTTTATGAGAAAAAAAAATCCATACATTAACTATCGTAAATACTGTTCCTGGATGATTAAAATGTAAGAATGCCAGCGCACGTCGATACGTTTCTAAAGATTTTTTTTCATATCCATCTGCTACAATCGCAATTAGAGTGACGTTTCGGGCGTTGAAGGGTGGCTAATAACAGGGTAGGAGTTTCCGGATTGGCGGATGATGTTCTCGACTTGCAACGTCAGCCAATCGTGGAAGGGCGTAGGCGTCACAAAACTAATGAGGCCACCTCAAGCCGACTAATTGGAACAAGGGGAAAATGCTGCCAAGTAATCATTGCCGAGCTTGGCGGAAAAATAAACACAATGAGGGGAGGAGTTGAGCCCGCCCATTATTATATCTAATGATCCTGATCAGATGGAGGGGGTAATCCCTTGTTAAGGGCCGGCCCGACACGGGGCACAGGTCCCAGGGGTATACGCCCCGATAGGGGACTCCCAGGATAAACAGAGACGACCCATTTGCATATGGGCTGTATTACATTTGGTTTAGAATGACATTCTCAAGGCGTAATTGGATTTATTAACAGGCTAAAACGATATTGTAGTCGAGTCAGATGTGACCCGATGGTCGAATTAGCCACCCCTTCACAACCAACCTATTGATTTTGTTTATAAGAAGTGTTTTTAGCTTTCCAACGAAGTTTCGTTCTGCACGTGTTCATTTATTTGTCTGATGAAGATCATGAAATAATTGTTAAACGTTGGTTGGATGAAGTTTGATATATTTTTTGAAATTCACACGTCACGAATCAATTTCCGCCAGATGGACAAAGTCCTTATATAAAATCCCAGTTGACATTTCTTGAACAGATGTGAACGGGAAAAGTTGAATTTCTGCCAAGTTCCTTTATAGATCATGTTAACACTGAGACGATGGGATATCGACGAATGAATGCAAAATAGATAGGGCGGTTAGAATGGATGTTTAGGGATTGCGGCTGAAGCAGCATAAAGGGAAATGATTGTTTTATCAGCGGGTGCCATGCAGAGGGGTCGCCAACCTTCTTCTTGATTCAATCGCCACGGCAAGATGTAATATCCAAAGCTTTCTCATATTCCGTTTATGTTCCGTTCCATCTGTATCACCCTATCTAAATATTTCAAAGGCTCTGAGGTGCATACACAGAAATGCGGAAAATGAGATTTCGATCCTCCCGGGAAGAATGAAGATGTAACCGCCAAATGCCTTTATCTTTTCAGCAGTATTCCCATTTGCATGATACAAGCATCTAGAGCTTAGCGACTTCCATTGGTTAAGACAGATGAAATAAAAAAACCATTGGAATAAGTAATCACCCCATTTGTCATCTTCTTTGATCGTTCCGATAGTGAAAAAAATATTAATCTCTTCATAAGTTAGATGGACATCATAAAGCATCTCAATCTTACAATTTCGTATTAAGTTAAATAATCTTATGGATTAAATTTTTCTTCAGTGTATCCGTCTTTATAAAAAACTCATCACTTTTAATGACAGACAAATTTCACAAGGCTTATGATATTTCTGAATGTCTTTTCAGATACTATTCTATTATATATTTCGGAATGTATCGACACATTAAATGAAATTCTTATTAATGAACATATCCCCAAAATGTTTGTATTTTACGAAATCTTAATTAAACAAGTGGTTTCTCGAAGAACCTGATGAAGTTTATATGGGTAATTGATACGTAATATCTCGTTACTACGTTTATTTATATATATACTTCCTTTTTTATTGCTTCTTGGCAGTATCATGTCTAATGACCTATGCGAATGGATGGTTGTGTTACCTGAATAAGCGTGCTAGAGCTCATTGAAGTCGTAAGCAACGACAAAAGTGAAAACGAAACCAGATGATCCGCAGTTTTCCAACACCCTATGACATGCTGTCTGATACCAATAGAATCCCAAGAAGGACGATAAAAGATGGAAGGAAGTAGGGAGGAGACGGAAGGAGGAAGGCAGTTTTGGGGCTGGTGGAGTGTGTGAAAATTTGTATATAGGCGGTGGAAAAGAAGGCAGTTGGAGGTCCCCCTGCAGACAATCCCGCGCGGCCCATCCCATTATGCAAAATCTCACCTCCACTCCTGCCCAAAATCTAGAGTAAATTGACAGTAAAATTCCCAAGCAGCCCCCTCAAGGGGCTAAGCTTCTATAGCCTTGCTATTATCACTTGCTCCTTCCTCCTTCGCCACCTCTTTATCATTTATCTATTAATTCATCTTTTATCGCTTTTACATTGCCGGAATCTAACGTAATTTTCGGTAAGTTATTTCTTCATATAGTTCATCCTTTTTTGTTTTACTTTCGACGGAAATACGTTTCGAGACCCCTACAAGTCTAAGACACCAAGTCTCACGAACTGGTCTGCTTGCGAACAGTCATGATCAAAAGCGAAAAGTCTTAAGGAACTAAAGTTATATATATAAAGTATATGGATTCCTGTGACGTTGTAGCAACTTTTTCGTTGAAATCGACCAGAAGTGCCACTTTAGAGAATCGATTCTTTCAAAACCACTCAAACGATTTTTATTAAACTCGATAAATTAAGTAGTATATAATATTAGATAGATCTTATTCTGATTGAAATTGTCTAACAGGACTTAAATAAACGAATTTTTAATACTTCTTCCTCTAAAGTACCTTTGATTTTGCTTACTTAAAGTAAATAATCAGTCCCCAAATTTGGCAATAATAAATAATGAATACATGCGAAATATTAAAGAATTTTATAAGTAATAAAAGAGGCAGGAGTTTGAATCTGAAAAAGCCAAGACCGACCGATCTCTTCCGATGGCATTGATATATACAAAAGACTTTGTAAAATTTGTGAAGATTTTGTATTCTTGGCAGGTACAAAGTTTATTCTCGTTAATTTCAGCTCGAGAAACTTTTAAACGATTTTTTTTTTATATATATGTTTAAACTATTAATATAAAAAAAAAATGTAGATTTATATGTGGGTGAAGTTGAATCAACTTAGTAAACTGTTCTAAGAATAAAAATAGTTCTGCCAATAAGATATTTTGAAATAATTATTGAACTCTACGGAAGAATGAATGATAGGAGCAGCCATTTTATAAGGCAGGTATAATCAGGATTTGATAAAATATGGTTTGAGTATTATTCCGTTATTGGGTGCAGTGTATTAAGACGTTGTCTGAGTAGTAGATAGTTTTAGGTGAGCCAAATAATTAAAAAGTACATGTTGAAGATATAAAAAACAAGTCATTTTCACGTTATATTGATCTAGATGCACATTTAGGTGTTTAGCAATTAGTGCTTTAGTGTGAAATTTACCACCTTAATTTCACTGAATAAAAAACAGGATTTATAGAAACATATGAACCATTCTTTCATGTTTTTTTCATTATGCGTTTTGATACAGCTATAATTGATGACTAGAATTAGATACTAAACGTAGTTATACAAATTAATGTGGAAGATAATGAGATAAGAGTTAATGGAAGCTTTGGGACCGACAAGATTTATAAGACAGATGGCGCTCAGCTTTTTGGGTAGGGAAGCAATTCCAGGGGTAATACGAAGAAGGAGGAATGCAGATTTATGGGAAATGATGAAGGGGTCGAAATCTAGCCTTCCCCTGCAGGGGGTGACTAAGGATTTGAACTTGAAATAAGAGAAAGTGATGTATTATTTGGGACGGGTAAAATTATATCTGGTGTTTCCTTCCATATTCCTTACATAATTGTATAATCATGATTAATCATATCATATGGACATTGTATCATCATCTGAACGTCCCAGTTATGTTCGTTTAAGTAAATAATTCAGAAGATGCGGCTATGTAAACTGAAAGTATCATTAATTCAGAAAATAATTAGTGTCCTTACTGGAACACATTAACGCTAATTATGTTGTTTATGGAATATTGTATAGTAATTTGATTTCTAATTTTTGGAAATTAATCTTAACTAAAATGACAACAGACTGAAGTTAATGTATTGGGTGCAATAGAACCAAATATTCTGTACGTATAAATTGCCTTTTTATGGTATTATTTGTATTTTTTTAAATTTTCTTGTTATCCTGTTTTTTGTTTTTTTCCTCACTATATTATAGTTATTATCCTGTTTTGTTTTTTAGCTCTGATAAAGACCTAAAATTTAAAGTAAATAATTTTCTGATATTTACATTAATTTATACAAAGCGCTCCTCCAGTGACCACCATGAATCAACGGTCTAATATATACGCTTCATGATAAACAAATTATTTTTCTCTGATGATGCAAAAAGTTAAGTATATTTCACGGATCTGTTATTTTCTTTAATTGTTAAATTTAAAGATTTGACATTTCGGTATGGTCACGTGATTATATGATCATGCGAAGGATGAGGTATTCAGGCAGGCTGTCGATGAAGACAGGGAAGGCCTGCGTGAAGCTGAGACCGCTCGCAGTAAAAAGTGAAGCTCGGTCAAGGAGGACGGCTCCAGTGATTGAGTCGTCTTAGCTCCTTTAACGAGTTTTTTCCATTTTCTTGCCTTTTTTCAGGTGGCAGTTAACAATTTGTACGGTTAGGCCGAGTTACGTTCCATTACCCCGGACTACAAAAAGGACCTCTGAGCCTGAGAACTCTCCATTCTCGTCCGATGAACGCGCATGGCCCACATTAGACCCGTGGAAAAATAATTCTTCGAGCAGGGGGATTTTTTTCCAATCTTTTAGACGGTGGCTTATGATTCCTAGAGAAAAATCGAACCGAAACATTAATTGTAAGACTGATAAGATCGTGGTTTATTTCTCATTTTAGTCTCAACGCATCACGTATCATCATAACATTCTAAATTCAACATCTGTAACCTTGACCCAATGAAAGGTTTGATCTAACTCACAAAAAAAAATTACATACCAAATACAAATTTAGAATGAGCGAACCATCCTGAACCATATTATATCTTTTATTTGTATGTCTGTAACTTTAACAGTTAAAGAAGTCTTAGGCTTGTAAGTCTATGACTTTTACAGATAGAGTGGTCCATTTTTGTTCATGTACAACTTAAATGCCCATTTACACCTTTTTTTTTTTTTTGTAGTAGAACTCTAAAAACAGTTTACAATATAAGGTCACGAGGCCATCTTCTTTTCAGGCGCCTCAGAGGATTGCCAGGAATGGAAGAGGAAGC